>NC_133660.1:254538074-254660648 GCF_037893015.1 Macrotis lagotis | reverse complement strand
CTGACTCTGATGTTAAGATACTAAGTCCTCAAGTACAATTCTATCATGTTTGAACATCTAGACATTAATAACACCAACTGCAGAGAATCATAAATGATTGTATTTCTGTATCGATAATACACATATAAAATATATAATTATATATAAGACACATAGAATAACTATGATATCAATAACAATGACAATACATCAATAACTCGACCTTTAAGGCACTTCAGAGTTTGCAAACGTGGTTCTTGCAACAAGATTAGGAGGAAAAGAGTATAAATATTCTTATCCTCTCATAATCACGCATGCTCACAGAGGAGGTGGCATGACCTTGTCGAGGGAAGGATTCCATGTTCTCACCATACTTGGGGTTAAAAGAAAACCCCACTTGTGGGATGGAGGTGGTATCTTTGTGTTTTTAGAAGGCTAGGTGCAAGGTCTTCTGTGGGAATGGTATGGGGGAGAGGAAGGTGTGCACTATGTTAACACACACAACCCCCAGATAGAGCTGAGATCACACTTTTCAAGAGCGATCTAAGAAAAGTTGCTTTCTTTGAGATGGAAGACACCTAAGTTCCCAGATCTAAACTGTGACAATGGCCCTTAGAGTTCTTCTGGTCCACCACCTTCATTTTACAGATGAGGAAATGAAGGATGAATCTGAATCCAGATCCTCTGACCCAGGGTCATCTCTCTTTCATTGTACCCATATTGCTCCTAGAAAGCATCCAAAGAACTATTAGTAAAGAATTTTATCAAGGTTTCTTATAGTCTATATGTGTAATAATAATAATAATAACAGCAAGCATTTAAATAGAAGCTTATGGTTTTTAAATAGTTTACATTTGGTATAGCATTTGATCCTTACTACAGTCATTTTTACCATATTACCACCATTTTATAGATGAAGAGTCTAAAGCAGTTAAATGACTTATCTAAGGTCATATAGCTGATAAGTACTTGCAGCAATATTCAAACTCTGTTCCTGCCCTCCCTCTCTGAGTCTAGCATTCTAACCATTATGTCACTCATCTTGCTTGTCTATAATCATTGTACCGATAAATACCATGAGGATTCAGATAATGTGTCATTGCTCAAACAATGAATGTATTGAGTAACATAATCACCTGGTGGTGTTCATTCCTGTCCTTCTGAGAGGTATGGGCCAAAGTTTTCCAGTAAATGAAACTCTTTCTCATATATTGCATATATTGCAGAGTTCATTCATCCCCACAAAACCATATATCTAAAGATTCAGACCTAAAACTCAAGCCAGGGTCTTCCCACTTCAAGACCAATAGTATTTCCTATAGACCACCATCTATCCTGGGAACAGAAAGTAAATCACAGTATTTTAAATTGTTCCTATTATATGAAAACTTTTTTAAACAAAACGTTTATAAAGCTTGGATCTCTCTTTGCCTGGTATTCAAGTAATGGAATTTGGACGATCATTATCTTTGATCTCAGTGATGATGGTCCATCCCTGGAATTAGAGATTAATGAGTATTAACTAAGTAATGTCTTTAGAACATTTATCTTAGTTCCTATAAAAGTGAATAATTCCATCCTTGAAATGTTTTGCTTAGGATTTTGGAACATTTTGAGGGAAGAAACTCCAAAGTGCTATCTATACTATTTATTTTGGAGGTCTGCAGAATCAGAACTTCAACCTTCAAGGGTTTGCTCTTTCCTTAAATAATTCAGTTAAACCGCATTCAGGATGTGTAATCCATTTAAATATTTACCAAACCTTTCTCTCCTACTGGAATGGGTGTCATATCTCAAATTAGAAAGGCTCCTCTGCCTTCCTCCTCCTTGGGAATGTGGGTCACAGCATTTCCTGTTATTTGCATTAAAGACAAGAGAAAGCAACTTCAACATTAGTGATGCACCCTGACAGGCAGGAAAGGAGAAAAAAAAGAATTGTGTCTGCTTCTGAGGGTATCTTATGTAGACTAAAAATAGGAACCCCACTCCTTTAATCTGACCCTAACAACTGAAGCAATATATGTAAATATAGATTATAGATAGATAGATAGATAGATAGATAGATAGATAGATAGATAGATATTATCTCTGTCAAACCTAGAAATGGTGAAATGGGTATAACGTAACAGGATCTGTGCACTCTGGGGGCCAAGGACAGTTTCTCAACCAAAATGAATCTATGTGACTTTTAAGGGTTTCCAAACATTAGAATCCAAGGCACACAATGGCCAGATTTCCCTAATAGGTTCCTAGAATTAGTCACTTTCTACCAAGGGTTCTTGACTTGGCATCCATGAGATAGAAATTTTATTAATGTTATAATAACTACTTAAAATTGGTTTCTGGTATAATTCTTGGTATTTGATGAGTTTAAAAACTATATTTTGAGAAGAGATAGATAAGACTTCATCAGATTTCCAAAGCAGTTGATACAAAAAGGGCTTTGACTTTCATGGAGTCTCTGTTAGTGCTTCTGGATGTGATCCATCTCATCTTCAACCCTGTCCCTTCTCGAGTCCCTAAACCAGCATGGGTTCCTGCATTAGGGGTAGAAGAAGGGGAAAAAAAGGACATCTGGAATAATGGAAACAGCTCAAGGCTGAGTCGATTATGAGCTGCATTTCAATGGCTAAATATTAAGCATGAATACATGAGATGTGGGAGAAATGTGCTTTTTAAATTTTTTATCCTGTGTCAGGAGGCAAAAAAGAAATCTCATTTCATTAGGTATATGTTGTCTTGCAATTCAGGGTTTTCAATAAATATTTGAAAAATTGATTTGAAAAAAGGTAGCTTATACACTAGCACTTTGGCAGGGAATCAGAAATTCTACAAAGGATAAGCATAAGACTCTAAACTAAATCAAAATGTATTTTTATGAAAGGCAGCATTGTGTAGCAAAATAGGTCCCATTTAGTGGTTTACGGCAATGATGTAAAGAGTTCATGCTAAAAATCCTTTATTGACATAATAAGCAATAAAGAATTGCCTAATTATGTTACAAATATATTCTTTCCCCTGTTACAACAATTATGTGCACTTGTTAAGTATCCTGTTTGTTTCCTCTAACAATTCAAACCATGATTGCATTGTC
This sequence comes from Macrotis lagotis, assembly GCF_037893015.1. Classification (NCBI taxonomy): domain Eukaryota; kingdom Metazoa; phylum Chordata; class Mammalia; order Peramelemorphia; family Peramelidae; genus Macrotis; species Macrotis lagotis. The sequence continues at coordinate 254,657,575 of NC_133660.1, read as the reverse complement.
TTTGTAGTTACTGTAAACTCTTGAGTAGCCTGTGACAGTTCTCTGGAGGTTCACAATACATTTTTGCTGTGATGTTGTTGGTGGTGTTGTTGTTGGAGTCATGGAACTCAAAACTATGAAACCACTCTTGTAGGGGATAGAGAGGAGCTTATAAATCAAGACTAGGATTTGAGCCTAACTCTGGCACTGACTGATTGTGGTGTGACTCTGCAAGTCTCTTAACCACTGAGAGACCCAAGCAATTCTCTAAGACAAGAATTCTTGACCATGTTTGTGTTGTGTGTGTGTGTGTGTGTGTGTGTGTGTGTGTGTGTGTCTATATGTGCAATGTACCCACTTGGCAGTCTAGGAAAACCAAAGGAACTCTTATCAGAATAGTTTTTACATAACTTAAGGGAATTCTAAGTTTCAGATAGAGAGCAATAAAAATAAGGAAGGATGTCAATTTTCCCCCATTCAAGTTCAGAGTGTGCCACACCACATCCCACATCTTGAAATTGCCCTACAACTATAAGTTCTTGAGCAGGTGTCACCTCTACTGGCAGAAGGAATTTCTTCACTGGGAGATCCTTAGAGCAATTAAATCATAGGAATTATCCAAAAAGAATAAATATTTATATATGGAGAGAGAGATACATATATATGCAATTCATATACAGACACACACACATATGTGTGGCAGGTGGAGGTAGTTGGAAAGTATGGATCAAGATTAAAGAATGTGAGAGATCAAAAGATCTAGAGACCCACATAAAGGTCTCGCATCTTAATCATAATTTATTTGAGAAAAGAATAAAAAAATCTATTTAATATTTGAGAAAAGGATCACTTACAATGATTTGATTATATTTTAATAGTTACGAAATGATTTATTACTGATGTGGTAGTCATTCCTGAATCAGCAAACTGAATCAGTTAACTGACCCTTAACTGCTGCTATATGAAAGACCAAATTTAGTCCAAAGTTAAAATAAAATTTAGAAAATTTTGCAAATTTTTACAAAGCAAGCACCAGCTTGATCCATTTTTAAAAGTTATTGATAAGGCAGGTAGTTGTTACAGTGGACATAGCACCAGCTCTGGAGTCAAGAGGACCTGAGTTCAAATCCAGCCTCAGATACCTACTACCTGTGTGACCCTGGGCAAGTCACAAACCTTCAATTGCCTCTAAATGAAAAATGAATTTGTAAAAGTTATTGATAGTAAGTATGGAATGTTGATTGGAAAAAAAAAGAACATAGTAATTGCAATGATTTCATATAGAAGTCTGACTTAAGTAAATCAACTGCTCTAATAAAGAGAGAAACAGGGTCTAAAACATCTTTTAATGAACTAATAGCTGACTTAACTAATCAAGTACAGAGACATGTCAGCCAAAGGCATTACTATAAAATAACTTAAAAAATTCTTAAGAGTGATGAAAATTCATGAGTAGTTTATGTTGTCATCAAGATAAAATTTATAAGGTACTTATGATATGACAAGTACTACCTTAAGTACTTTAGATACAGATAGATAGATAGATAGATGATGGATAGATGATAGATATACATATATATAATTTGATTCTTATAATAGCTCTGCTATTATTAATGTCAATTTCACCAATAAGAAAACTGAGGCATGCAGAATTAGATGATTTGACCAAGATCACATAGCTAGTAAGGTATTGAGGCAAGATTTAAACTCATGACTTCCTGATTCTGGATCCAGGGAGAAGTGATGGAGAAGAGAATCAATTTTAAAGCTTGGTGGAAGACTCAACTAGGTAAACTCATTCCAAGGGAATTTAATTTTTTTCTTTTTTAATAATCAAATCAATAATGCCTTCAAATAGGCTTCTGGAAAGGCTTTATCAAATTATTCCTGGGCTATCATTCTCACTACCCCTGTAACTTTCCAAATTAAAGTATCCCTCCCTGATCACCTTGAGTTCTGTACATATTGTCTGTTTCCATCTATTTAGAGAATATCATGAGACCAGGGATGGTTTGAATTCTTGTATCTCTGTCCTTAGTACTTTGCACAGTATTGGACATAAAATGGGTCCTTAAGAATTATCTTTTTAATAACTGTTTCACCTAAATGTATATATTATATATATATATATATAGAGAGAGAGAGAGAGAGAGAGAAATAGATACATATGAAATCTATTGAGAAAGTACTATGAAAAATAAACATACATATGCATATAAATATATTTCCAGAATTATGATTTCATCAATAGAGAGAACTACTAGGGTAGAAATTTCCTCCACTGATACTGACCACCATATTCTCTATAACCTGGACTCTTAGAGAAATTAAGTGTAGATCATGGTGCTCATGCTCACATAGTTAGTATATGTCAGAGTCATGACAGAAATCCAAGTCTTCAAAATTTACATCTTAATTCTATTCACTAAACTATTCTGCCTCTATTACACACACACACACACATACACACACACACACACACACACACACACACACACACACACACACACACACACACACACACACACACACACACACACACCCCGTAGAACCTGGAGACAGGAAAGCTTAAATCCAAATCTGGGCACAGCTGTTTAATCTTAAACAAATCATTTAATTTGCCTTCCTCTATCTTCTAATCTGTAAAATGGGGGTGATAATAGTACCTACATCCCAGGATTTTGTAAGGATAAAATGAGAATACATTTATAAAACAATTTACAAACTTCAAAGCATTATACAAATAGTTATTATTGTGGTCATCATTTTAATATTAACAATTATAATAATATTTCAGACTGGGCATAATACTCCTTTGTGGTTGATTATGGAAGAGGAGAGCAAGATGATCACCTCCCTTGCACAAAATCTTGTGTACTGTACCTACATTTTTTTTTTAGGTTTTTGCAAGGCAAACAGGGTTAAGTGGCTTGCCCAAGGCCACACAGCTAGGTAATTGTTAAGTGTCTGAGACTAGATTTGAACCCAGGTACTCCTGACTCCAGGGCCCGTGCTTTATCCACTACACCACCTAGCTGCCCCCTGTACCTACTTAATGTAACTTTTTTTTAAAAGATCTATAGAACAAAAGAAAAGGTGGATTGACATGAGTAGATCACAAAATGTTGCTGAAAGTGACAGTATTACTATTAATTATTATTATTATAACATGAACATATCACTACAAATAATTATAATACCTGATTTCATAATATATTATTGTAAATAATATTAGTAATGATAGTTCAAACACACACAAACACACACATATATAGAGAGAGAATGCTTTAAGGTTTAAAAAGTGTTTTCCACTTTTTCACAGAGAAAACCACTGTAACCAAGATCAAAAGAAATGTAGTAAGTTAGGAAACAATTTTTGCAACTATTATTTCTGACAAAAGACTCATTTCTAAAATATATAGAAAACTGAGTAAAATTTTCAAAAAAACAAACCATTCCCATTGACAAATGGTCAAAGGATATGCAAAGACAATTTACAGCTGAGGAAATCAAAGCAATCCATAGTCTTATGAAAAATTGCTCCAAATCATTACTTATTAAGAGTAAGGCAAATTAAAGCATCTCTGAGATACCACCTCACACCTCTCAGACTGGCCAATATGACCAAAAAGGACAATGATCAATGTTGGAAGGGATGAGGGAAATCTGGGATACTAATACATTGTTGGTGGAACTGTGAACTCATCCAACCTTTCTGGAGAGCAATTTGGAATCATGCCCAAAGGGCAACAAAAATGTGCATGCCCTTTGATCCAACAATACCACTACTGGGTCTATACCCTGAAGAAATTATGAAAAAAAGGTAAAAACATCACTTGAACAAAAATATTCATAGCAACCCTGTTTGTGGTGACAAAGAATTGGAAATTAAGTAAATGTCCTTCACTTGGGGATGGAACACTATTGTTCTATTAAAAACCAGGAGGGATGGGAATTCAGGGAAGCCTGGAAGAATTTGCATGAACTGATACTGAGTGAGATTAGCAGAACCAGAAAAACACTGTACACCCTAACAGCAACATGGGGGTGAGGATCAACCTTGATGGACTTGCTCATTCCATCAGTGCAACAACCAGAGACAATTTTGGGGTGTCTACGATGGAGAATACCATCTGTATCCAGAGAATAAATTGTGGACTTTGAACAAAGCCCTAATGATAATACAGGTCAATGATACATGTTCATGTGGCTAAAATCTGTCATCATCTCCAACCTCTTTATAGTCTTGATTCTGAATGACAAGGCTAAATTAATTCTTTTGTAATCACAAATTTATCAGGAAGATAGCAGTGAGATAATGAAAAAATAATGAAATCAGAAAAGTTGAGAGGTTCAGTGATTTGATCAAGGTCATCTAGATAATAAGGGGTAAAAAATAAAACTCACCTTTGCTGATTAGATTAGTTCTGATTAGTTCCCTCCTCTGTCAATGAAGCAACTGAACTAGATAATCCCTTAAAACATATCTTTTTCTTTTAGGTTTTTTGCAAGGCAAATGGGGTTAAGGGGCTTGCCCAAAGCCACACAGCTAGGTAATTATTAAGTGTCTGAGACCAGATTTGAACCCAGGTACTCCTGACTCCAGGGCCTGTGCTTTATCCACTATACCACCTAGCCACCCCTACAAAACATATCTTTAAAAACTCTTAAAACTTTCCAGGTGCTAGTTATATCAATCCATAAATGTAGAGGGAAGAGGGAAGAGGGAAGAAAAAAGGAAAAAAAGAAATTTTCAAGATAACTTTAGTAAAATATTTCAAAGGAATAGTGAGTTGTACTTAATAGATTTATGGTTTCATGTGCAGCCATCTTTTTTATTATGTTATGTCATGAGTATGCTTATTTTATTTCAAAAATTAAAAATAAACAAAATTTAAAAACAAAATAAAAATAAATGAATAGTCTCTCCCCAAATCAGTGGGTCAATAAGTATGTATTAATCATTTAGTATCTTAGCTACTGTACTAAACAGTGGAGATACAAAGGAAGGCAATATCATCCTTCCTGCCCTTAAGAAATGTATATTCTAATGGGGGGGGGTATATAAATGTCAGTAACTAGATATGTTGGAGATAAATTCAGAGAAGATGGAAGGTGGTATGCATTAGCAGTTATGGTGACCTGGCAAGGGATCCTACAGAAGGTGGCCATTGAGCTGAGAAGTGAAGAAATGCAGGAATCTAACAGGCAGGTATGGGGGAATTTCATCCTACATACAAAGAATATCACAAGGCTCATGCACCCAAGTACATGGCTTTTCCCAGTTGCTAGGGTCAAAAATTTATCTCATTGAAGCCAACCCAGCAATGAGTTTATCTGAACTTAGGGAGGTTGGGTCAGATGACAGTAATGTGAATTGTCACCAGATCTCTGTTTCTTACCTGCATAGTAGGATCTTCACTTAGCTGGGATAGTCTCTTAGTTCACCAGATCAGAGGGTTCCTCCAGTCTTGAAGAGAGTGGACCTTTCATGGCGGGATCTCCTTTCTGTTTCTTTCTCTATGTCTCTTCTTTCTCTCTTCCTCTTGCCCCCTCTGTATGTATGTATAATATTAGATAAAATGGCAAAAGTATTGAATACCAACTGCTGCTATATCTTCACATAAATTCTAATTACTATAATTATATGATTACATGTAAAGCAATTTTATAATTATTGCATATGATTATATAATGTATTATATACATAATTATATAAATTACTAAATATTCTAATCATTATTATATCAAAGAGGGGGTTATGATGAAAATATTTTCAAATGGGCTAAAAAGAATTCCTTTCTTTTTTGCCCAATTATAACAACAATTCTTGTTACCCTGACAGCAAAGCGAATTCTCTACCTTACACCATCTTTTAAAATAATCCTACAGCTATCCTCATCCCCCACAGCAGTATCATTAAGAAATTCTACTTTAAAGGCACAGTGATGGAAACTATGACTATTAGCCTGTCTGAGATGAGTTCATGCCTTGGAATAAGTCCTCTGTCATCAAGGATCCCAGGAAAAGGCAGATTTTGTTTCTTTTTTGTTTGTTTGTTTTTTAGGTTTTTTGCAAGGTAAATGGGGTTAAGTGGCTTGCCCAAGGCTACACAGCTAGGTAATTATTAAGTGTCTGAGACCAGATTTGAACCCAGGTACTCCTGACTCCAAGGCTGGTGCTTTATCCACTACGTCACCTAGCCACCTGAAAAGGCAGATTTTAAAAGAGAAATGCTATTATCAACAGCAAGTGATTCTCAAGGGTCATCTCAAAATCCTTTCCTTTCCTAACATGTCCTTAAAAGTTCAGTTTTTAATTAAGTTCCATCATGTACCACTCACCAAAGCATATCCTGGCATAGCTATGATTTACCAGCTAGGCATTTTCTCCAGGCATAGAGGCATGAGATGTCTTGGCCAGGGTGACCCAACTCTCAGAAGAAGGTTCAGAATGCTCTGTATACACTCCATTATATGATATGGATGCTCTTCCCACTCCCACCGCTGCCAAAAGAGAAAAAATAGCCAAGAGTGCATCTTTCTATTTCTTTACTTACTTGATAATAATAATCAGAGGATCATGAGCAAAGTTATCTCTATCCTATTATTGTAGCTATCAGAGAAATTTTTTTCTCCTAATAGGCATGGAAAGGCACCTTCACAGAGCAGGGTCAGTAAGACTTGCTTTATCAATTAGTCCCTCAGGTAATCGAGCAAGAAGTAGTTCTTAAGTTCTGCAATGTGGTGAGAACTATTAGGGAAAGACAGGAAAGGAAGGGAGGAAGGAAACAGAGAAACAAAGACAAAAGGAAGACACAGGAAAGAGGGAAGGAAGGGAAAAAGAAAGAAAGAAAGAAAGAAAGAAAGAAAGAAAGAAAGAAAGAAAGAAAGAAAGGAAGGAAGGAAGGAAGGAAGGAAGGAAGAAAGAAAGAAAGAAAGAGAGAAAGAAAGAAAGAAGAAAGAGAAAGAAAGAATGAAGAAAGAGAGAAGAGAGAGAAAGAAAGAAGGAAGAAAGAGAGAGAGAAAGAAAGAAGAAAGAGAGAGAAAGGAAGAAAGAGACAGAAAGAAAGGAGAAAGAAAGAAAGAAAGGAGAGAGAGAAAGAAAGAAGAGAGAGAAAGAGAGAAAGAAAAGGAGAGAAAGAGAAAGAGAGAAAGAAAGAAAGAAAGAAAGAAAGAAAGAAAGAAAGAAAGAAAGAAAGAAAGAAAGAAAGAAAGAAAGAAAGAAAGAAAGAAAGAAAGAAAGAAAGAAAGAAAGAGAAAGGAAGGAAGGAAGGAAGGAAGGAAGGAAGGAAGGAAGAAAGGAAGGAAGGAAGAAAGAAAGAAAGAAAGAAAGAAAGAAAGAAAGAAAGAAAGAAAGAAAGAAAGAAAGAAAGAAAGAAAGAAGAAGAAAGAAAGAAAGAAGAAAGAAAGAAAGAAAGAAAGAAAGAAAGAAAGAAAGAAAGAAAGAAAGAAAGAAAGAAAGAAAGAAAGAAAGAAAGAGTCTCCAACCCCGCCCCCCCTCCGCTGGAGACGAGTCGTCCGACTCCTGTCCGGCACTAGGCCGCCCCCTAGCGGCCCAGGCACATATATAAGTAGACACATGGTCACCAGCGGGTCATTTTATGTTTAATCAAAATTATCAAGGGGGAAGGTCTTATGGAGGAGGCGCTCCCTCCCTCCTTCCTTCCCCAGGGTTAACATATGCAGGATGGATTATGGAAGATCAATTTAGGTTTCCATCCAGAAATCATTTGTATCAATGAGAGAAACGCAGAGCAAACTAGTAGCAATTGTGTTTGTGTGCATGTGTGTGTGCGTGCGTGTCTGTGTGTGTGTGTGTGTGTGTGTGTGTGTGTGTGTGTGTGTGTGTGTCCTCATTAGGGGAGATTTACTGGTAACCATGGGAAGAGGAGAGGCAAAGCTGCCTGTTAGAACTGGTTGTTGGTTTTAGTTTTTGATCTTTTTGTTTTAAAAAAAAAACAGATGCAAGGGAACACAGACTCTTCAGGAGAGGAAGAGGAGGAGAACCAGGCTGCTTCATATGCAGCAAACACAGACATGTGCATGCTCCCTCAATTACCTTGATGGCTCATCTCTTCAGTTCACAAGTTAAAATGAGCTTTTGTGTCTTCCCTCTTGCTGAGGTCAACTTAGTTTATTATAATTAAGACTCCTGTCTTCTTTTGGAAGGGTAGACATGGCTATAATAAATGTTCCTTGTACTCAATTCAAATATGTCATGACCCACTAAAAACCCTTAAACATGCCAACCCACAAAGAAGACATAGCTTTTTTTTCCAAGCTGCTTTTTTGACTTTTTAAAAATAGTAAACATCTAAGGAACTGTCATATCAAAAAAAAAAAGTTATTCAGAGGGAAATGCACTTAACTGTTCTGCTTTCAGTGAAAGAAATATTGTTTTCCTTTGTTACAATATTTCATTGTGATTCTATTAAAATAACAATTATAAAACTTATCCTTGATCCTGGTGCATTCCTGGTTAAATAATCAATCATTCAGTCAATGAGGGTATCACCTATCTCCATCCTGGAGAAGTCTCCAGAGGGTATTCACTCATCATCCTTATCTCTGATTACTTCCTAACAGAAACTCTCTGCTCCAGTCAGGCTGATCTATTTACCATCTTGGTGTATATCATGCTCATGTACTCCTGCTAAAAATGTCCGCATTTTCTTTCTTTCTATTTTAAAGCCTGCCTCAGACCTTAGATGTGTGACCTGGCCTTGGCCAATTCATGTCAGTTTGCCTCAGTTTCCTCAACTGTAAAATGGAAATCATAATAGACCCTACCTTGCTGAGTTGCCATGACAATCAAATGAGATAACTATTGTAAAATGCTTATCACAGTGTTTGGCAAACAGTAGGCACTATATAAATGTTAACATTGTTAAATTTGTATTTTATTTATTCTTTTCTCATTTTCTGATTCAAATCCCATCACTTCAATGAACTTGACTTTCTCCATGGTAATGTTCATAGCTGACACTGACATGACCCTTTAAGGGATATAAAGCCTGTCACCTGTTTGGCTTCATAGTATTTCACAATGATTGAATCTGTGTTGCATCATGGAAAGAGCTGAGGTTCTGTTGTCAGAGGGTGGGGGTTCAAATCCGCCCCCCCCAGGATCATTGCCTATGTGACCTTAAGGAAAAAAATCACTTAAACTCCCTGGACCCAGTTTTGTCAACTCCAAATCAGGAGACTGGATTAGATGGCTACTGACATCCCTTCTACTGCTAGTTCTAACCCCATGAGGCAAGTGCAAGTTATCACCTCTATTTTTTTTTTGCAAGGCAAATGGGGTTAAGTGGCTTGCCCAAGGCCACACGGCTAGGTAATTATTAAGTGTCTGAGACCAGATTTGAACCCAGGTACTCCTGACTCCAAGGCTGGTGCTTTATCCACTATGCCACCTAGCTGCCCCTATCACCTCTATTTTTACAAATGGGGAAACTGAGGATCCTTGCCCAAAGGCACATGGTTGATTAGATGATATAAGCATCACCTGGGTCTCCTGACTTTAATTGAGCTTTTCATTACATCAGAGCTGCTAATAGGAACCCCTTATAATGCTACTATACTAGCCAATGCAGGACTTGCTTATACAGAGTTTCCTCAAAAGTATTAGTGTTGTTTTAAACTATCAAAGCTTAACCCTGTATAGCATTTGGGAAAGTAGTAGCTATGGTCTATTGGTCAATGGAAAGTCTGGTGGGATTCCAGATCCTGAAATCTTATGCTCAAATCTCATAGTAATGGTGTGACACCTCAACTTCTTCCTCTATAAAATGAGGGTAATATAAATGAATTGACACAGCATTTCAAACTTTTTGTGTTTGTTTTTTTGCAAGGCAATTAAGTGACTCGCCCAAGGCCACATAGCTAGGCAATTGTTAAGTGTCTGAGGTCAGATTTGCACTCAGGTATTCCTGACTCCAGGGCTGGTGCTCTATCTACTGCACCACCTAGCTGCTCCTACTTCAAAACTTTTCAAAGAGTTTTGCATTATTTCCTATGAGTGTCACAATAGCTCTGAGAAGGCAATGCAAGTCCTAGTATTCCCATTTTACAGATGAGGAAACTGAGGCTAAGAGCAATGTAGCAATTTAACCACCCATGATCATGCAGCTAAAGAAGACCAGGCAGGTCTTCCTCACTCCAAGTCTAGAGCTTCATGTCCTCTACTCATATTACAAATTTATTGTGAGAATCAAGAGAAAATGAATATTAAATGCCATGTGAGGCTTTGTATTTTCTACAAATGCCAGTTGCTATTATTATCCTGTATTCTATAGTTTTGCCTGACTACCATAAGACAATCTGCAGGTTCTTTTTTTTTCTTTTGTATCATGCATGGTTTCTATGAGTAGGGTGAGTATATCTCGGGTAATGAATCAATGCTGGTCAGTTGATAAAAGTCTAGCCCAAGACCAGACAAGTTGACTCACTCTTGCATTGCTTGGGAAAAGCCATAGTAACCTGAGTTGATTCTAGATCCCTTTATAATTCAGCAATTGTGAGTCCCTCAAGTTGTGGGTAGCAGAGAGGGATATGGTGGGGGCAGAAGATGAGATAAATGAGTGATTTAGCTTAGACCAGTTTTCTTCTGGTTTAAAGTATCTTATTTTTTTATTTATTTTTTAATTTTTTTGCAAGGCAAACGGGGTTAAATGGCTTGCCCAAGGCCACACAGCTAGGTAATTATTAAGTGTCTGAGACCGGATTTGAACCCAGGTACACCTGACTCCAAGGCTGGTGCTTTATCTACTATGCCACCTAGCCGCCCCTTAAAGTATCTTAAATCAAGTGCTGGAAGGGACCTTGGTGACAAGTCAACACTATTCTTTTATAGATGAGGAAACTTAGCCTAGAGGGTCTTGTGTGACTTATTCAAGATCACACACACATAATATCATAAGTAGTGTTAAAACCTAGCTTCATTATGTTCACTGTGGCATGTATATTGATAGCTATTTAAGTTTAGACCTTCCTCCTTTTCTTTTCTCCTTCTGAAAAAAACCCATTTTTAAAGAAATGATACTGTATGATATCATAATGCCAGAATCAGGATGGAATATTGGATGCAGCTCTGGGCTTACAGTCAGGAAAACCAAGTTACAAAACTTGCCTTTTACGAGCTGTGTGACCTTGGTTAAGTCCCCTCATGTCTTCCATCTTTCTCAATGAAGGGTTATAATGTGTATCAATGGAGGGGCTTCTCTCTACTAGAGGAACCATGACTCCCTTGGGTATTTGGTCAAATGTGAATCCTTTGAGGTGAGTTGACTAAGACCAAGACCTCTGTCTGATAATGAAGAAACAAAAGCCAAAAGGCCAGTCAGAAACAGGATCACAAAACTAGTCTCTGGTGGAGGAGAAAAAGGAAGCTAGGTCTCCCATCTGCCAGCCAGTTCTTTTCATCATATGTTGTTCTCAGAATCCTGGAGCCTTGGAAGTGGAGTGAAAGTACAGAATTGTTTATATTTCTTACTGTCCTTGAAATAATTATCAGAGGACACAGTCATATTCAATTCCAGACATAATAATCCAAATCTCTGAGAATACTCCTTGTGCTATTTATCCAGTTCTCCTTGTCACAAGCTGGCCAGTCAGGTGCTAGACCTCAGGAAACCCCCCTCCGCCTCCTTCTCTGACAGTTGAGCAATAGCATCAATATTTCTAATTGGAGTCCTTGGGATCCAGGTTTCCCTGTATGTCTGGCTTTAATTCTTCTTCTTCTTATTAGACCTCAGGGAAATCAGAGAAGTTGCCCCATGGATTTTTTTTTCTCTTCAGCCTCTACTAGTATTTCCAATTGAGGTCCAGGAGATCTGAGTTTCCCTATGTTTGACTCCAATACTCATTATTTGTTAGACTCTGGGGAATTCAGGCACCCCATCACCCTACCATGGGTATCTTTTCTCCTCAATTATATTTATTTTATTTTATCTTTGATACAATCAGGGATGACTGGGCTGGAAGACCCCTTGGAACTTTCCTATCCCACCTCCTCATTCTCCAGGATACTCAGAGACTTTAGGTGACTTTCCCAAGACTGGCCACTAGAGTCCTCTGGCTCCCCTTGAAACACTCTTCCCTCTTTTTAAAGTCTGATGCTTCCCTTCCATGGCAGCCTAGAGAACTTCCTTTAACTGCGGTTTGTTTTATTTTTAATGCACCTATAATTTCACTTTTATAGGAAGATCCCCTTATCAATGAAGATTTGCCTCATCTTTGCCACTTAGAGCCTAGGAAAGTTACCAGAGACACTAAAGTTATATGACTTGTCCAGCGTCCCAAAGTCTTCCTAATTCTGTCTACTGTACTTTGCCAAAGGCAATAAAAATGTCTCAGCAAGTTAGACATTGGGGAGGAGAGTGGAGAACAGTTTGTCTCTTAAACTTTCTTTGTTTTTAGTATCCCTTGTGCAAACCATGTATCCATTAGCTATCTTTGTCCCTGGAAGGGAGAACCCCCCTAGTTATACATAAAATGACACATTATTCTAAAATCCCTTCTTCTGAATTCCACACCATTAAAGCTAGAAAGGACCTTAGAGGAAATTGAGACCAACCCTCTTATATTGCAGAGGAAGGAATCTGGAACTCAAAAAATATTAAAGATTGTTTTTACATGTGATATATGTGTGTATAACAGAAGCAGAATAGTTTAGTGGAGAGAGTTAAGATGTAAACTTTGAAGATTTGGATGTATGAAGTCATGACTCTAACATATACTACGTGAGCATGAGCACCATAATTTCTCTAAGTCTCCAGCTTATAGAGAACATGGTGGCCAGTATCAATGGAGGAAATTTCTATTCTAGTAGTTCTCTCCATTGATAAAATCATAGTTCTGGAAATATATTTACATGTGTACATATGTTTATTTTTGAGAGAGGTCAAGTGACTTGCCCAGGGTCACACGGTTATTAAGTATTTGGGGGCAAGATTTGAATCTAAGTCTTCCTAACTTCAAATCCAGTGTCCTATCTACTTTGTCACACTGTTCCTTAGGTATTCATCTGGAGACATGGTATCTAGTACCAGGTCTGACACCTCACTCATTGTGTGACCTTGTGTGATTTTTTTCCTCCTGGTCTTTAGAGTTCCTCATCTGCAATAGAAAGTCTTGGATTGAATGATCCAGTTTCAAGATAGTTAGACTTGTTTCTCCTAAGAGACTACAAAGTCTCTTTGAGGACTTGGAGTCTTGCTAAAAAGTCTTTGTGTCTCCAGTGCTTAGAAGGTGCTTAAAAATGTTTACTTGATGGAAAAGACCATTAGAGATCATTTAGTTCAATACTCTACCCTCAACCAAAACCCCTTCATGCCTTTTTAAAAAATTGATTGGACTTTTGATTTTATTGCTTTATTTAGAGAACTGTCAGTGGGGAAACTTTACTTACCAATGCACAATGTATCTATGCTGCAGTTTAGAATTAGAGATTTGTTTAGGACAGTGACACAGCCAACATATGTCAGCTGTGAGATTTGAACTAATATCTTGGTTGTGAGGCGAATCTTCTATTGACTAAATCACTTTGTCTCTCATTCTACTTTATGAATGAGAAAACTGAGTCCCTAAAGTGGAATGTGCCTTGACCAATGGCACATAGGTAGTTATTGGCAAGAGATATAGAAATTTAATTTTGGTCCTCCAATTCCAACTCCAAATGTCTATGAGCTTTGCAGTGTGGTTAAGTCTCAAAGGAAACACGACATTCATAAATTTAGAGTATCCACCCCAGGTGGTCACATGGACTATTTGTGCCCAACCTGTGGTAGAGCATTCTGACCTCATATTGGTCTGATCAGCCATGGCAGGACACAATGGAATTTGTCTCAAGCATAGTGATGTCATTTTGACCTTTGGTAATGAAGGACAAGAAAAAGAACCAACGGTTAAGTCCGATTTCTCCATATTGCCCCTTCAGGATACTTTCTTCAATTTTGGCCCAAAGCCAAGGCCGTCAAAAGTGTCTCAAAAAGTCAGGAACAGGAAAGGGAGGGGAATGGAAAGGAGAGAACAATTTATGCCTCAGGCTTGCTATCTCCCCTGTCCTTGAGTAGAGTCAAAGAATAAACAATAAATTATTGTTGCTAACCACTGTTAAATGAGGAAGTTCCTAAATTCTTCAGACCAGCTCAACCAACTAGCATTTATTAAGTACCTACTGGAGTTAGGCACTGTGCTAAGTGTGGGGGATACAAAAAAAAGGGGGAGGGAGGAAGAGACAAAAGAAAAACAAGGTAAAAATAGTCTCTGACCTCAAGAAATATTACAACTAGAAGGTGTTCATTTAGCCTAGATCAGTCCCTTACCCTACCCATTTTACAGATCGGAAAATTGTGAACCAGAAAAGTATAATTATTTGCTTAAGTTTACAAGCTTGGTAAGTGACAGAGTGGAACCAAAGCCCAGAACAACTGAGATGTCTTCCAGGGTTTTTGTTTCTTGCAATATTTTCTTTTGATTTATTGAATCATAGTCCCCTAAGTAGAAGAGCTTGTCCATTTTTCTCTTGGGAGTTTTTCCCAGACTGTGGGGGAACATATCAAGACTTCGGGGGGTACCTAGGGTCTTCTCTGTTTCAGTCTAGGTTGAAGTGGATTCCCATCCTTTCCATTCCATAGTGGTACTAGGAATCTCACTAAAGTGTATGAGAACATCTGGAGTAGCGGATGATCCTGAGAAGGGTCTGCTTTCTCTTGATATAGCTCCTTTTGGGGAAGTTAATTGGAGAAGGAAGTTTCCCTGCATGGAAGAATCTTTGATCGAAAGCCCAAGTAGAATAAGAAACTGGGGAAAACCAGGCAAGTCCCCACTGATGGAGCTAGTAGTCAATCCAAGAAGGTGTGCCTGGGGCATCTGATGCTGAGTTAAAATTGGAAAGGTGTCCTTGATCTCATATACTATCTCATATACACTGTAGTGGTCTTAGAAGAAACCAGAGGGAGTTAGGTAGTGCCGTGTAAAGATTGATGGGTTTGTAGCCAGGAAGACTTGATTTCAACCCTGACCTCAGACACTAATTGTGTGACTCTTGGCAAATCACTTTCCCTGTTTGTTTCAGTTTCTTCGTCTTTAAAATGGAGCTAATAATAGTATCTACCTTTCAGAACGGTTGAGAGAATGCAATAAATTAATATCTGTGAACTTTAAAGTGCTACACAAATGAGAATTGTTACTGTTTGTTGATGTTCACACAAGGAATTACTATCCCCTGAGTCTAGTTGTTATATTGAGTAGTTCATGTTTATATAGGATGAAATTCCTTCTTAGATGGAGCAGGAACTAGGTGAAATAGCGGAGAGAGTGCTGCAGTTGGAATTAGGAAGGCTTGAGTTAAAAACCTTCTTCAGAGATTTATAAGTTATATAACCCTTGACAAATCATTTAACCTCTCAGACTCAGTTTCCTTATCTGAAAAATGGGGACAATAATATCTATTTCAACTGGTTGTTATGAAGAGCAAGCTAGATGATCTATGAAAATGATTTTGCAAATCTTAGGTTCTTTACATAAATCTATAAACTATGATTTGGTGTCATACAAGGAAAACCTCAGTTTGTTCTCTTCCATTACACTTCCCCTAAGTCACTTACTAGAACTCATTTTCTCTTGAAATAATTTTGTATAGATATTAGTTTATTTGTTTATATGACATACCATGTGGTAGACCGTAGGTTCTCTGAGAGTAGGGGGTTGTCTCATTTCTGTCTTTATCTCCCAGGGATCCAGCACAGTGACTGGAAAATAATGTCCTTAATGAATATTTGTTGTTATTGTCGGAAGGAAGCTAGGAATCAAAATCCAGCTGGGGATGTCATCTTTGGTACAACTAGAAAACCAAATACAAGGAAGCATATAATGAACTGGAAGAAGTCAGAGAAGTGGTACCACTGAGAAGCACATTAACTTCAAGTCAATGCTGATGATAGTGGATAGGCAGAGAAATAAGGGGTGGGATTGGGAATCAGGAAGCCAGGAGTTCAAATTCAGCCTCAAAAATAAGTAACTACATGACTCTGGACAAGTCACTTTACTTCTCCTTTGCCTTTCTCCTTGACTGTGAATGGAGATAATAACAGTCCCTACCTCCCGGGGTTGTTTTGAGGATCAAAAATGATAATATTTGTAAAACACTTTGGACAGTCTTTGAGTAATGTGTATATCTATCATCTATCTATCTATCTATCTATCTATCTATCTATCTATCTATCTATCTCTGTATCTCTGTCTCTGTCTCTATCTCTGTCTCTATCTCTATCTCTATCTCTGTCTCTATATTTATATCTAATATATATATATATATATATACATACATACATATATGATGTATCAGTATTTCTAGACTGCCTTGGTAGTACTTTTTGTTGCTCTTCAGTCATTTCAATCATGTCAGACTCCTCATGAATTCATTTGGGGTTTTCTTGGCAAAGATTCTAGAGTGGTTTGCCATTTCCTTCTTCAGCTCATTTTACATAGGAAGAAACTAAAGAAAATAGGGTTAAGTGACTTACCCAGGGTCACACAGTAAGTATCTGAGGCCAGATTTGAACACAGAAAGATGAGGCTTCCTGATTCCAGACACAGACTCTATCCACTTTATCACCTATCTACTTAGAAATATTTGGAAAGGAATGTGGGGACCTAGTCCAATTTCTTCTTTATACAGAGAAGAAAATCGAAGGTCATAGAAGTTAAGTAACTTGACCGAGGACATAAAGATAGTAAATCTCAGAGCCAGGATTTAATTCCAGACTTTTGACTAAAAAGCCAATGCTATTTCTACTACATTATACAAGCCCCACTCTTTATATAAAGGATTATTCTCTGCTATCTTTGAAATAAAACAGAAGGATTTTTACTTTATGTCATTATAACCTGTGGATTTAAAGTTTTTTCATGGAAGAGACTTGAAATCTTGGCCACATTCAACATTCATGAACTTGGGAAAGTCATTTTAAACTTTGCTTGGCTTCAGTTTTTTTCATTTTCATTTTGGGTTTTGCAAGGCAATGGGATTAGGTGACTTGACTATGTCACTCAGCTAAGTAAATATTAAATGTCTGAGTCTGAATTTGAGCTCAGATCCTTCTGACTCCAGGACCAGTGCTCTATCTACTGCATCACCTAGCTGCCTCCTAGTGTTCTCATTTTTTTTTAAAAAAAGGGTTTTATTTCTATTCTTATTTGTTTTTTGACCCTATGAACTATGATAGTTGAAATTGTGAATCTGCTCTTTACTACCTCATAGACAAATAATTTACTATCTCTGGACCTCTAAATATTGAGAGGGTTGATTGTTTCCCCTTCCATGGAGACATTCAAGTAAAGTTCTGGGTATGTTATTGTGGAGCTTCCTTTTATGTATATGGATTTGATTATTGCTGTGGTCCTTTCTAATTCTCAGGTTCTGTGATTCTATAATCCCGTGCGGTAAAAACTTAAAGATTCCTTTCCATTTTAAGTCTCTGATTTTCTCAAAGAACAGCAGTCAGAACCCTTTGGAAGGGACAGCTTAGAGAGGAGCTTCTGCTGAGGCAGAGTGAGCTTCAAAGTGTTGACCACAAGGTGGCAGTGAGTGGGCAGCCTTTGTGGCCGGCTTGGCTTGTTTGCGGTTTCTGGAAATGACTGGTGGTAACCTTGTAAACTGCCTAGCTCTCCATTCCTGCCAAGTCACGTTGAAAGAGCAAGGCTTTGCTGTTTTGATTCGCAACATTAATAATACAAATGGAAGAGAAACTTGAGAACTAAAGATCTTCCTTCTGTGATTGTCCTAGGATAAAACAGAGACATTGGATCCAAGGCTCCCCCACTCATGGAACAGCCAAGATTAACTGTCCTGGGGTACATATGCCTTTTCAAAAATATATATCTTTAATGAAAAAAAGTCTCAGGAGAAAAAACATCCGAGCAATAACAAAGTTTTTTCATATTTAAAGAGGTACAATTTGATGATTCTTTTTTTAATGTACCAATTCTTGCCATGGGTATGCCTGTCAATACAGCTGAAGTTGGGCCCTGCCCTCTTATTCTCTAATATATCTATATATATATGACTTTGATAAACACTTTTCCCTCCTTCTTCTCATTACCACATAGCTATAGCATCACTCCCCAAAACTACTATCTAAAGCTCTTTGTGCCATCTATATTAGTTTTAACTGACCCTTGATTTTTTTGAAATCATATTTTAAATGATCTTCCAACAAAAGAACTTTCTTTTAGGACTGAAATGAAGCTTGGCAAGGTTTGAAATGTGAGTTTATAAATCACTCTGTAATGGCATGCCATGTAAGTTCAATTCAATTCAATTCAACAGGCATTTATTATATCTCTGCTATGTAACGGGAGGTACACTAGACACTGGGGACAAAATGTAAACAAGACAAAACAAAACAAAACTAGACTCAGTCTTCAAGTACTATATTAATAGCCCAGGTCTTTTTAAAAAATATTTCTGTTGACTTGGATCTATGGTGAAGTGTTTGGATTCCTCAGAATAATGATTTGTTGTCTTAGTCATAAAGAGAATGTTAATTCCAATGAAAGGTTTTTGAAAATATACATGTAATTTTTCCTATGGAAGTTGACAAATCCTTGAAATCTATGCCTGGACCAATGAATCTATGACTTCCCATACCTACAAAAAGAACCTCTGCAGAAGTTCTTACCTTTGGATAGCTCAAATAATGGAGTGATGACCAGAGGAGGGAATTTTGGTCCAGGAAATCACAGGATTTGTGAGTAGAATCAGTGAGTAGTAGATTGTCATGCCTTTTCCAATCTCCATGGTAATATGGATTTGATTCTTGTCCCCTGGATAAGAGCAAGGGATGGTAGGGGAAATGACAAGAAGACTGTATTGGGCAGAACCTAGGTTCTTGATAGGTGGTTAGATGTGAAAGGTTTAGCCTGGGATATGATTTCCAGCCCGGGATCAACTAGATATCAAACTATGATTCTCAACTCAGTCCTCTTAGTACTGTACTATACAGTCTAATCAACTGGTGTTTTGAAGGGAAGCAAAAGATTTTCAGAGATGGTGAACAGGAAGTGCTTCCAGATAAAATCCTAAACATGGCAGAAACAAAACAAAACAAAACTAAGGCATGAAATTATGAAGTGGGGCATTTTAGATATGGCCAACCTTTATCTAGCAATCCAATTTTGTAGGAATAAAAAAATCTATGCATAGTACTTGAAGGTACTAGGTAAATTTAGATTAGGAAAGAAAAAAAACTTAGTAGAGGTTGAATGTAATATTTATAATATTTACAATCTTATAATATTTGAAGGGATTCTGGAAAAGAAACATGATTTATTCTACTTGGTCTCAGAAATTAGAATTAGAGTCATAGGTAGAAATTTTGAGTGGTGAATTTGGGCTCATTAAAAGGAAATGCTATGGAGACCTCTATGTGACCATGGATTCTTGAAAGCTATGATGACAGATAGATAACAAATTCTAGTGGATCTTATCTGAATAGACTTTAAGTATGAGTCCAGCAATGAATCATTTGTATGCATTTTGAGGACTGGCATACCAAAACAACTAAGCTGAGAGACTCTTAACTAGCATAGTTATAGGGTGATGAATTTTCCAGTCATTTTAGATCTTGAAGGGTATCTAAGAGGATAATAAATTCATAGATTTAGAGCAAAATATTAGGGAAAAATCAATCTCATAAATCCTTAGAACCTGAGGGTGTAGATGTGGATATGCCTGTAGAGAAGACAGATTGTGAAGGACAAGCCAAAAAGCTGTTACCATTAATGTAAAGTTGGACTTAGTAAAATGGAAATTTATAGAACATGGGGGTTTATGAAATTTCCTCCCTAATATTTTGATAACTTCATCTCACTATAATTGGATGTCTTGGTAATCTTTTGTATTTTATTTGTTATTCCTAGAAAAGGTCTATAGGCTTCCGTAGATTGCCAGAGGGCTTACAGAAAAAGTTAAGAACATCGGATCTAGTCTAACTTCCTCATTTCATGATTGAGAAAACTAAAGTCTGAGAGAGGTTTGGCAACTTGTCCTCGTTGGCGGCAGAGCAATGCATCTCTGGTGAGTCACTTTTTTTTGGTAGTTTCATTTCACTGTGTATCTATGTGACTTGTTTTGTGTCCTTGGGGAAAGCCTCATACTTGCCATGCTATGCATTGTCTGAAGAAGTTAACTCAATGAGCCTGACAATGTTTATTATGTGTCACAAATTCAGTGATAACTATGTCCTTAACAATACCATCTGAGATCTCTTTTCTCTTGGGAGTGCCTATGTCAGAGATCTCAGAACTCATAGAGTCTTTGAGTATGGAAGCTTGCCAGATGGGAACAGACACCAGTTGGACCTTGGCAATGAAATTATTCTTGGGTGGGAAACAGAAAGCTATTACATGGGACTGCAGTCCAAATATTCTCAAGAATACTTAGGATATTATCAAGGAAAAGACCTGAGATGTTGTGTTTGATTTTCTATTCTTCCTTTCACCCTAACGAGATTAAAGATAGAGACAGAGATCTGTCATAGATTGAAACTAAGTCTCTAGGGAGCAAAGATCTTGAATGTCCTCTAGGAAACATGGAGCTATTTAAGTGAATATTGAGCACTTACTGTTTAATTGATGAAGGAATATGGCTCCATCTTGGGAATCTCCTATCCTAAATTATAAATGACAAAGAGCACAAGATAGACAAACATAGCTGGGTGGGGTTTTTTCCCAATGGATGAGACTAGTAGAAAGGGGAGAAAGTATAGTTGGATGATCCCTGGATTTTCATGAGCCAGAAGACTTTTGTTCAAATCCTGCCATAAACCTGAGCCACTTCACTTCCCTTTCCTTTAGTTTCCTGATTTGTAAAAGGTAGGACCAGGATAGCTCTAGATTCTGTGACCCTTGTTTGTACAGGCCCTCCAGATTGTTCAGTTGTTAGTCTTTTTTTATTCCTAAGATTACTTTCTATTTTTCTTCTGTCTTCATGTTGGATCCCTTTCTGTATCAGTAGAACTGTTTTTTGCCTTTGTTTTAAAAGCCATCATACTAAATTTTCTTTTCCTTCCTTACTCCTTGTTCAAACTCTCAGGGTAATAACATTTTATTGTGCGATAGTGGTTTGTAGCTTGCAAAATACTT
Source organism: Macrotis lagotis (assembly GCF_037893015.1). Classification (NCBI taxonomy): domain Eukaryota; kingdom Metazoa; phylum Chordata; class Mammalia; order Peramelemorphia; family Peramelidae; genus Macrotis; species Macrotis lagotis. The sequence continues at coordinate 254,636,444 of NC_133660.1, read as the reverse complement.
TCATATCCTTTGCTTCATTTGATGCTTACAGAAACCTCATGCATGAATCATACTTCAACATGACTCCATGGTATCATGGGATAGCCCCTAAGATGAAATGTAAAATCATTAGTGAGACTTTTGAAACTTTCTAAAATATACCATGAATCCACTTTTCTATTTTTTTTTTCTGATGATTCGCCCTCACATACACTCTCAGCTATACTTAAATTGATCCATTCACCATTTTGTGTCCATAAATTCTATCACCTGCCTTTGCACAGATCCTCCCTAATGTGTAGAATGTTCCATGTCCTCACCTCTGCCTTTAGGGGCATAGCTCCTTTGGGGGTACCTCCAGTGATACCTCTTATATAAGGCCTTTCTGGAAGCCCTAGTTATTTTGTGTTCTCTTCCATTTTAAGTTTTGCCTCTGAAACTTTGTATATGCTTTGCTTTAAACTAACTGTGCATTTTGTAACCCCCAGAGGGATGAAAATGCCTTGAAGGCATGGAATATTGATTTTTTTTGTTTTTTGTATATCTAGCATCTAACACATTGCCTTGATTATGGTAGGTGATTAATAATTTTTTGTTGGAGAATTAATTGAATTGATGTGGGAACTGGATACAAGGGTACAAATAGATAGCAATCTCATTTTCCTCTTCAAACCCTTTACAACTCTTGTCCTGTATGACCTTTCTTCAAGTCTTTGTGTAGAACTGCAAGTGTTAATATTTTACAGATGAGGGAAACTGATATCAAGAGTGGGAGAAAATTGTTTGACTAATTTTCTTATATCAAAACATAATCAGATACACAAAAATGCTAAAGCTTTTTTGATGATTTAGAAGGAACTGCAGGATATTGGGGAGCACTAAAGTCATCCTTCTGAAAATCTGTCATGAGATTTAGAGTTCAAAAGAATATTAAAAAGTTATTTCCTTTATGTTATTTCCACTATTAAATACAGAAATGGATTTTTAAATAGGTTAAGTAACATTTCAGATTGCACAGATAGTAAATGAAAGTTGGGCGATAATAGAGCCAGCTTGAACCAAATGTTCCGTTTTCACCATGAGCATTTACAGTTTGACAAGTACTATGGTAGATTAAACTTAGAATTATTTTGCAATTCAAATTATTTTGAGAGCTACTTGTTAAACAATTATCACAAACCTCTGGTGGCAGTACAAAAGTGGACTGAGTAACTGCTGGAATCAGCATACCTATCTCAATGGCATTTTTGGGGGTATGGGACAATGGAGTTAAGTGACTTGCCCAAGGTCATCCAGCTAGTAAGTATCAAGTGTCTAAGATTTGGCCTTCAGTCCTCCTGATTTGTGGACTAGTGCTCTTATTCATTGGACCATCTAGCTGTCCCAGCTTATGGGCATTCTTTGAATAGTGGGTTGTGTGTTTATAGAAGTGAGTGAATTCTTTTTCAGTTTAGGTTGGGTCAGAGAGTTACTGAAATTTTCTTCAGTTTTGACATTCTGTGCTTCTTCTTTAACAACAAGATGCTCTAGTGATGTTGATTCTAACCATAAGATTATGACACAGAGATTTAGAAATACCCACACACAATGTTTGTTACTTAATATGCTATATATAATATATATATATATATATATACACACATATATTTTGGTACATAGATTTATGATATATACTTTATGATATAGCTACCTAAATAATAATATCATGTTTTATAATATAAAATATATAATTAGGGAAATTATATAATTACAAAATATATAAAAACTCTACCTAATATAAAGCATATAATAAATTAAAGATAACCATATTGTTTAATATTACTATATCATATTAATATTATTTATATCTATTATATTCCATACAACAGAAAGCAATATAAAATATAGACTTTATACTATATCATATTATAATATATTAATTATAAATAATATTAAATATATCCATTAACATTCTGCATACATATACATATATACTCATACATAAATACATTTCCTTCTTCATTTATCCCAAATGTATAGAAAATTAATTGAGTATTCTGTTTAAACTTTTCTGGTTTAGGTAACATTACTATCTGTACCACATTTGAGAGGAAGTATGGTAGAGTGAAGAAATATTTGGTCTTGGACTACAGAAGATCTGAATTCAATGCATATCTTTGGCACACACCAGTTATGATCTAATAACTAGGTAGCTAGGTGGCTCAGTGGATAAAGCACTGGATCTGGTGTCAGAAAGACTTGAATTAAAATCTGATCTCAGATATTTACTATGTCACACACTGCAAATTATTTAACTTTAATTTGCCTCAGTTTCCACAACTGTAAAAAATAGAGATAAGAGTAGCACTTTAGAGGTTGTGAGGATGAAAGGGGACAATAATTGTAAAGTGCTTAGCATGGGGTCTAACACATACAGTACAAAACCATATAAATGCTATTACTACTATTATTTTTATTAGTACTATTACTATTACTACTAGTACTACTACTACTCCTCTATTTCTAGTACTAGTACTATTTCTTCTGCTAATCCTATTACACTCCTACCACTACTTCTATTACTACTGCTCCTATCACTATCTCTACTACTATTACTACTACTACTACTACTACTACTACTACCACTACCACTACCGCTACTGCTACCACTACTACTGCTACTGCTACTACTACTACTTCTACTACTACTACCACCACCATTATCACTACTACCACTGCTACTACTACTACTACTACTACTACTACTACTACTACTACTACTGCTGCTGCTGCTGTTGTTGCTGCTGCTGTTACTACTACTACTACTACTACTACTCCTACATAACCATGGACAAATAACCTAATCTCTTGGTTCTCCTAGGCAATGCTCCAGGATTATAAATTACATATGAGTTGCCAATCTTTCTCAGTGGAGGAATTTTCAGTATGAGGAAGTTCCCTACAACAGTGAAACAAGAGGTCTGGACAAACAGCAATAAATCTCATAGTCATATTTAAATAACTATTTTTCTAATATTAAAACAGAATCAGATACTCAAAATGCTAAAACTTTTTTGATGACTTAGAAGGAGACCATTCTGAAAATCTGTCATGAGATTTAGAGTTCAAAAGAATGAGATTATTTCCTTCATGACATAGATGAAATCAAACCTTCCAAGTAAAACTACTTTTCCAAGATTTCCTAAGTAATTAAAATTAGACCTAAATTCAAACTGAGGATTTTGATAACTTCAGAACTGCAAAAAAATAATGATTTGTGTTATCTGTTCTTCTGACTTATTGACCAATGGGAGTTTGCCTACTAACATAATTTACATTTTTACTTTAATAAAAATCACTCCAGGGCCCAAGTAATTAAAATACTTAAAATAACAGCACATCTCTATTTCTAAATGAATGAACGTCAGTAGGACAATGAGACATATAATGATACCTCAATTACTGGATAGTTGGGGACATTTTAAACAGTTTTTAAATGTCCCCAAGCCTCAGGGACCAGGCTTCCAGAAGTGTGGGTAATGGTTCCATTGATCCCATCCATTATAACAATCTTAAGATTATATTTATCTCCCAAAACATCATTAGATTTAGAAATCATTCAGTCTGTCCTTTTGTTTTACAGATAAGGAAATTAAATTCCAGAGAAAGTGAGTCATTTGGCCAAGGTAGCACAGTTGACCTTGTGGTAGAGCTAGGATTTAAATCCATGACATATAATTTATATTAAGGCATTTCCAGGAAGAAACTATGTTGCTACCTTTAATGATAGTTCCCATGTATATAATATTTTTACAGACTTTCATTTCTTTAAATATGACAACCGAAACTTAGAAAGGCAAACTTATCTTGACCATTATCTTAAAGCTATTTAGTTTCAGAGTCAGAATTTAAGCCATGGTCCAATGATCTTTCCACTATATCCCACTGACAGTTTAATGTTTGCCAAAGTGATGCAAACCCCTTAAGGAGGTTAGTCTGGGTCTTTAAATAATTAAACAATCCCAGGAGTGAAGATTAGATCTCTGCAAACCCTTAAAATTTACATGAAACCAATCAGTAAATGAAGCAAGTGAAAAATAATTACTTGTCAAAAATATGCTCATCTTGAGAAAACAGGCCAAACAGCATTTGTACTAAACTGGTACAAATGCTACCTTCTATGATTTCAATGTTTAATGCTTATTCATGACAACAAAGGTGTGAATATTTCTGAAATGTTTTCTAAAGAATAGCAAACAGGAAGTGTTCATAGCTCCCATTTTTTCGGAGAGGGTGATTGCCATCTTTTATGAGTCAAGCATGTGAGGTACACTTTTTTTCAATTTCTTTCTTTTTCTTTTTCATGGATAAACAGTTGTTTTTCTTTCCTTCTCTAGAGCATTTGACAAAATTCTCATTACAAATATTCATAGTTAAGTTAAAAAAATTCCCAAGTTGTCCTTGTCCAGAAAAGTATGACTCATTCTGCATCTTGAATCTTTTACTGTTCAGAGGTGAGTAGTTGAGTTCACTATGGGGAATCTTCTGGAATCAAATTTCATTTTTCTTTAATTTTTAAAAAATTTTATTTATTTAAGACAATGGGGTTAGGTGACTTGCCCAAGGTCATACAAGCTAGGTAATTATTAAGTGTCTGAGGCCAAACTTGAACTCAGGTCCTCCTGACTCCAGGGCTCGTGCTCTATCCACTGCACCACCTAGCTGCCCCCTTAATTACATTTTTTAAGAAGTCTGATGGGAGAGGATGGATGATTTTTCACCTCATCTATTTCTAAAATTTTAAATTCTAATAGACCAGCCTTCAGTTTGATCTTCTTGACTTCAGCCTATTCTTGTTCTAGGCCATTTTCCAAATGACTTCCCCAGCAAAGCAACAATCTGCTTGTGACACAGTCATGCTTCAGAACCTTCAGTAGCTCCCTTTTGCCTTCTGGGAAGGATGTTAGTGGATCTGTGATTTCCTTGGTATAGGAAATTCTTGATGAGCAAATCTCTCTGTCAAGAAAGATTGGCACGTTACCTGTATTTTATAGTATTAGAGAATTACCAAGGTTCTAAGTGAAGTGGCTTGACTAGGGTCAAACTGCTGGTACATGTCAGATATAGAATTTTAGCTCAACTCTTTTCTTAATCTGAGACCAACTCTCTATGGATTGCCTCAATTTGCTTGCTGAATAAAGCATACATTTCTTTTTCTTCTTTTTTTTAAGATATTTTTTCAAGGCAGTGGGGTTAGCTGGCTTGCCCAAGGCCACATGACTAGGTAATTGTTAAGTGTCTGAGGCCGGACTTGAACTCAGGTACTCCTGACTCCAGGGCCAGTGCTCTATCCACTGTGCCACCTAGCTGCCCTAAAGCATACATTTCTAATCCTGCCTTTTAAGATTTCCTATAATGTTGTTTCAATCTACTTCTCAAGTCCAAGCCACTGGTGACACAGCCAATCTGGAAGTCAGGAAAACTAGAGTTCAAATTCTTTCTCAGTCACTAGCTATGGTGACTCTGGACAAGCCACTTAGCCTCAGTTTCCTCAATTGTAAAATGAAGATGACAACACAGACTATCTCCTATTGTTGTTGTGAGGGTCAAATGAAATAATATTTGTTAAAAAAGCCAAAATAATCCAACCTCTTAACATAGTATCTGATGCATAGTACATTCTATATAAATATTTATTCACTTCTCTCTTTCTTATCGCATCCTAGCTGTCTTTAAATATTTTGTCTTTTGATGAAATTGGACTTCTCTTTGTTCCTTAATCTGGTTTGGTTTTGGCCTTTTTTTTTGAGGTCACACTGTTCTCTAGGCCTGGAATCGTTTCTTTCTCTCATCTATGAAATCTTTTCTATGAAGTCTTCTAAAGCAGAGCTAAATATGATTGTTTTATTCTTATATTTTTCACAAGATGCTGCCTGGACCTTTCCACCATCCTCATCTCCTTCTCCCATGCATCACAAGTTGTGCCCTTGCTTTTTTATTAGACTGCAAGAACTTTAAGAGCTGAGCCTCTGTTAGATCTATTTTTGACTCCCCCCTAGTACTTGTCACTGTGATTTACACATAGTAGGTGTTTCCTAACCACTTGTTGAGTAAATGAAATCCACCCATAATTTATATCAAATTCACAACAAATACTTCTTGACTTCATTTATCTAGCTGGCATATATTTTATTGCATTTGAACATAACCATGTTTCTGTGACATGGGTGCTGTCATCCTAATATTACGTGGGGAAACTGAAATTTAGCAAAGTGATTAGTTCAGGGCTATAGATTAGAGGATCATGAATTTAGAACTGGAAAGAATCTTAGAGGTCATAAAATTCATCCTCCTAATTTTATAGAAGGGGGAAACTGAAGCTGAGTAAGTTTGGGTAACTGGTCTACCCATGAGTTAATAATATTGTTGCATATACTACAATATTAAATTATACAACTGGGGTTCTATCTTCCTTCCTTCTTTCCTTCCTTCCTTCCTTCCTTCCTTCCTTCCTTCCTTCTTTCCTTCCCTCTTATTTTTATTGGCTTTTGCAAGGCAATGGGGTTAAGTGACTTGCCCAAGATCACACAGGTAGGTAATTATTGTCTCAAACTGAATTTGAACTCAATCCTCCTGACTCCAGAGCTGGGGTTCTATTCACTGTGCCACCTAGTTGGCCCCTGATGTACCTTTTCTAAGGTAAGATTCAAACTCAGGTCTTTTAGTTCATGGCCTGTTCTTTATCTTTTATGTCATAGCACAAAAAGTCTTGTTAAATAGGCCCTTGCATGCAGGCAGGAATCTCTTTTACCTCTCCAAGACCTCCTAAGTTGTTCGAACAAAAGAAATTGCTTTAGTTTTATAAGGCCATTGTTCTGTCATTTTTAGTTTTTCCCCTTAACTTCATTTAATTCATCTGATGATCATGTACAACATGCACAACAAGCATGTGACATGCATGCTTGACTATTACTTATTAACAAATATGAATATGACAGCACTTAAAAATGTACTGTAGATAGTAAAATGTTAGCAATGTTGTTAGCAATAACACAAATTTGAGGAGGAGAATGATATACAAAAAGTTTTGTAATGAAGAGTATGCATGAGTGTGAGTCAAGGAGACAAGGGTTCAGATGTGACCTTTGACATTTATCTGTGTAGCTATTAGCAGGGATTATCTGAACATTAGTTCCCTCATCTACTGAAGGGGATAATTCTTCCTGGACTTGTTTTTAGGTACAAAGACAAGAATGCATGCAAATTGCTCTTCAAACTGCTAAATGCTACATAAACATCAGTATTATGTCAAATTGATATATCCCAGGAAGCAGAGAATTACCAATAATGTGATGCTAATGGGAATTGGAAAAGCAGACATCCAGTGGAGGCTTTCGTTCCTCAAGAAGGTTAGGATGAAAGAATCAAACTAATTAGGAAGGTTACTACTGGTCTTTGAACATTGACTGTTTACAGACTTCTGTCTATAGTATCTGGCAAAGAGATATCCATAAGATCAAGGCCAGACAGCTGGAAGAATAAATAGAGACACAGAACTCATTTCACCCACATATGTATTGTCAGACTTTAGGCTTGGCTAATCCCTATGTGGTTTATTTACATGTCTGGGGGATTAGAGCTGTCAGAGGAGCAAAGGCACAAATGAGGCCATTTCCCAGCTGGAAATATTCCCTAGAGGTTAGAAGTGGCTGTGTGTGTGTGTGTGTGTTTATATGTGTATAGGTTTCCCCACACCAAGGATTTTTCTTGGGCTGCCCTGCTATGGATTCTGATTAGACAAAGAATTGAGGGATATAAAGGAAAGGGGTACTAGGATTTGGGTTCTAACACCCAAGATCCAATTACAGCTCTTCTCCTTATTTCCTGTGAAATATATATATATATATATATATATATATATGTATATATGTATATGTATATATATAACTTGCTCTCTGACTCTGTCTGTGTCTCAGTGTCTATCTGTATCTCTCTCCCACAACAAAACATCACTTGTTCATTTCTGATATAATAGTGATGTCATGTTAAAATGAAAGTTTTTCTTTCTGAGTCTCAGTTTCTTTGTAAAATTAGAGGATTGGGGTTGAATAAGGGTTTCTTAATTTTGTGTGTGTGTGTGTGTATGTGTGTGTGTGTTGTTTGTGTATTATGATTCCCTTTAACAATTTGTTGAAGCCTATGGACCCACTTTCATAACATTTTTTAAATGCCCAAGCTTTGAAAGGAAACCAACTTTATTGAAATAAGACTTTAATTTTTTCTCATCCAGTTCATGGAGCTTAAGAATCTCTTCATCTGGTAAACTCCTAAAAGTCTCAAGAGCAGAAAACTTAATGCTTTAGCCTAGAAGTTCTGAAATTGGAGCAGGAGACACCCCCCCCCCCCATCTAAGGAAAGCCCTCCTGTCCTGTCCTCAGCTAAATAGAAGTGTCCATGGAGGATGTGTAGAGAACTTGGGGTGAGGGAGGGCTCTAGGCAGAATATTTCATCACTCAGGAATCAAGGCAGTCTGGTCAGAAAAAGGAGGAACCACAAGGTCATCAGATAAAATAGGCCTGAGCTATAGTTCTTTCAGTACCAGGGAGAGCTCCCATTTTAACCATAGACTCTACCAAAAGGTTCTAAACAATTAAGAGAACTCAGATTTTCTTGGTTTCCTGTATCCTAAAAATGCTAATTTCCTGATCAAAGTCCTTGATTCCTTGGGGGAGAAGGCGCTGAATCTCCTTTCCTACCCTCACCCCCCACACACCATGCTAGTGACTTTCCTTTAAAATCATCTCAGGGTAACTGGCATTAAAAAGGCTTATTAGCTAGAATTTAATAGGGTCACATATTTCAGGAGAGTTTGGGGCCTTATGGGGAGGATTAAGGTTTCATTTGAGTTCTGTGAGTTACGGTCCCTTGGGGAAGCCTCTAGCCCCTCATTCTCAGTGACCTCTGTGAAAAAAAAAAGTCCTTTTTTTTTTGTTGCAACAGATGCATTGTCTATTTCCTAGGGAAATTCAGACCTATTCATTTTTCTGTCACAGTAGCCTTGGTCCTGGACCAGTATTTGCAATTATCTCACTAAAAGTCTGTTGTTATATAATAACTAAACTCAGAAACCAAGGATAATTATTCTAACTACACAGAACTGTGATGCACCATTTTAAAGCACAGTGGCAAAAAAGATATCAAACAAAGATACTTTAACTCCATATGGTCAACATTTTTGGATGTTAGAAGTTCAATGGGATCCTTTAACAATACATGAAATCATTCATGATTCCAGATTAAGAATTTTCTTCATGGGGCGGCTAGGTGGTGCAGTGGATAGAGCACCAGCCCTGGAGTCAGGAGTCCCTGAGTTCAAATCTGGACTCAGACACTTAATAAATGACCTAGCTGTGTGGTGTTGTACAAGCCACTTAACCCCACTGCCTTGCAAAAAGACTTTAAAAAAAAGAATTTTCTTCATTCTATGATTTGCTGATGGCTGCAGAGATTACCGCTAATGTTTTTCATTACTGTGTGGTTTGCTCTGTTCAGCACTGTTAACTTCCCAGTCCTCTTAAATTGTCAAGTTTTCACAAATTATTAGACTCTATTACCTAGTCTGCTAAATGACATTTTTTTTTTCTTTTTGCTGATAGGGACACATGTCTTTTAGACTATTGACTTGACTGTCCACATCTTAGAAATAGGCTATGATGTCCATCTCCAGATACTTTAGACAAATCTGGAAGAGGAATTTATCTATATGGTTTAGTCAATGTAAAAATCAATCTTGAAAAAAAACCAAAGATTGAACCAGATTATTAAAAGCTTGTAGTGTCAAACAGAGGAATTTCTATTTTATGCTAGAAGCAGTGTAATGTCACTGAGGCTCCCTGAGCAGGAGAGTAGCATAGTTAAACCTGTATTTTATTTTATTTTTTTGAACCTGCATTTTAGAAATATCACTTGGGCTATTTTGTGATTGATGTATTTCAGAGAATAGAGATTGGAAGCAAGGAGGCTATTTCAATAGTACAGGCTAGTGCTGAAGAGGGTCTGCACTTGAGTGTTTATGATGTACATAGAGAGAAGACAAATGTGAGAAATTCTATAGAAGTATAAATGACAGAATTTAGCAAATGCTTGAATTTGGGTGATGAAGAACAATGAGTATGGATACCATTGGGAATGCTTTGTAATGTTTATGGGTTTAATGCAATTAGGTTGATGTCATTTGTGACTAGGACTATTTGAAGAAACTTGCCCTGGGTTAAAAAATCCTTCTATTTGGACTTATCACAGGACACCCTTCCTGCCACTGAAATATACTTTAGGTGAGCATATATCTTCCTGTTTTGCACCCCACTTAATCTGATTCTCAGCAGAGCATTAAACAAAGTCATTTCCATGGACACATCTGTCCTAGCATCTTGTAATATTTTAAAGCCTTGTTGGAGGAGAGCTTCAAAAGCTTTAGACTGTTCAATGTTCAGGAAATCAACACAAGTTACTTGGTCTTTCTAGGCTCCAGTTCTCTGAAATAAATGGAGGGAGGGTAACTGACCTCCAAAGCCTCTTCCAGTCCTAAATCTATGGTATCCCAAGATCCAGGGGAAATTTAAAGGAGGAGGGATTAATTATTGTAGACTGGAGGGAAAAGGGAAGAGAAGTCCCTTGTACTATCTTTGAAAGTGGAGGGAAGAACAGTATAGTAAAGTAGGGAAAGTACTGGCTTTGGATTCAGAGAACCCGGATTAAAATATTGTCTTTGATGTTTACAACTTATGTGATTTTTGAGTCAGTAACTTAGTCTTTAGTTCCCTTCTCTGTAAAATAATGGATTTGAGCTACATGGCCTCTCAGACATTTCTGACTCTAAATCTATGAATCGTTGATCAACATTTTAGAAAGGAATATGATCTGAGCATATAATCAGAGGGGGGAGGGAGCTATCAGTTGAGGTTCTAAAAAATATCTGCATGGGTGTTTTGTGTTAGGGAACAATGAAAGAAAAAGTTTAAAAAATGTAGTCGTGAGGAAGATTATGTAGATTCTCGAATATCAGTCTAAGAAAGGGTTCTTGACCTTTTCTATATCTAGGGAAGCTTATGGATTGCTTCTCAGAATAATATTTTAAATGTATAAAATAAGATGCATACAAAACAAAGTACAAAGGAAAGTAATTAGATTGAAATAGGATCATCAAGATATTTTAAAAAAATAAGTTCATGGACTTCAGGTTAAGGATTTCTCATGCTGAAGAACTGCTGGTGTTTCTTCCTCCTTGTCCCTGATCAATAATTGTTACATTTGCCTTTGGGTTTGGTGATTGGCCAGATTCAGAGCTTTTTTAAAAATATTCCTAAGATATTATTATAATCCATCTAATATCAATTAAATTCATTGAAAATTTATTAAGTATAACAATGCTATACACTTTGCTGGGTTCTGGACTTGCAAAGACAAAGTCACAATAGTTCCTGTCTTCAAAAAACTTACCTTCTAATTGGGGATACAGTATGTTCATGTTTTGTCAAAGGAACTTGGCATGTTTAGTTTGGAGAAGAAAATACTTAGTTGTGGGTTACGGTAATTGTCTTCAAGTGTTCCAAAAGATGTTGTATGTTGAAAGGGTTTGAGTTATTCTCTGACTTCAGCAGACAGAACCAGGAGCACTATAAAGTGAGGATTCCTTTACTGTTTAGGATGAACTAGAGGTAGCTAAGTATGTTCCTGTCTTCAAATCCTGACATTCTCTGTATTATCGGTGGGGAAATAATTATCTAGGGCCTTTTACTCAAAGAACAAAACAATTCCCCAAGTCAGTGGAACAACTGAATAACATTTTAGTAAGCTTACTGGGTCATTTAAAGACTTATGATACTATGACCTTGTAAACTGCCTCAGAAGTGAGATTTTAATTTACTCTTTAAAACAAAACTTGAACTTGTTTTAGCAATGAGTGACATGAACTACTCCCCAAAGGTCTTCTTGAGATGATGTGTATTATGTGAACATCTCAACAAACTTGTCTTTCTAAGAGAACTGAAGAGTGACACATAGATCTGCAACTTGCAGCATGTTGTTTGGTTCAGATACCTCTGCAAGAGATAGCCATATCTTCAGGTAATCTTGATGCATACTCAACAGGACTCAATTTGAACATAAAAAAAGAACAACTCATCCCATGCTGTAAATAGATAGGCTGAATTGATTTCACATATTCTCAACTGCACCATAAATAATATTTATATGGGGAGAGTGAGCTATTAGGGTGCTCTGCTTTGCCCAGGATGCATACAAAATAGACTGGAGAATCTTATTGGTGAATAGAGCAGATTTGATAAGGGAAATGAGTTTTTCAGGTAACATGATCAACTGTACCACAAACTTCTTTGTTGTTGACTCCATTTCTTTAAATTGCTGTTGTGTGCCTATTGTGACCTCATCTTTATGGGACATCTCAAAGAATATGAGATCTGATTGAAGTGGGGAAAAAATGCCCTGAATACATGAAACAACAGAGATAGCAAGTAGGCATGGTCCTCCTATATATAGCAAGGCATGTTTTGGAACTGGCCTTTGTGCTGAAATTAAGTGATCAGTCTCAAGATTGAATTGATTTTATGAAAATGTAAGGAAGAAAATATTTTTTTCTAATTGGTAATCAAAGCAAATCTCCCAGAAAGAGTTATCAACTGAATTGGGAATTGAATTGAGAGAAACTTCAGTTGGTAGGCATGCCAGATGCTATCTCCTAACCCCACCCCAGAATTTTATAGAAATAGAAACCAAGGTGAAGTTTGCCTGTAATTCAGATCCATATATGATCTTTCCAGACTTTAGTCTTGTTTGCCATGTACTTTCATATACTGATATTAGTCACATTTTCAGGCTTCTCCTAATCTTTCTACTCACACTCTCTCTTTACACACAATCCAAATACAATAAACTTTTATTATAAACCTATTTAAGAGATAGAATGGCACAAAGGAAAGAGTGCTGGTCTCAAAACCAGGAAAACCTGGATTCAAGTCCCAACTCTGGCACATATTGGCTGTATGACTTTGAGTAAGTCACTTAGTTGCTAATGTGGTAGGCAAATCCATAAGATAATAGTTTTCAAAGAAAGCATGCTCACTTGCTTTGGTAGAGAAAGTTCCTCAATGTTAACCAGTCAACCATTTACTAAACACATACTTTGCATTTACAACTGTACTAAGACTGGTGATACAAAGAACTGCTTATGCTGTTCCTGACTCCAAGGAGCACATTTTCTAAGGAGGAAAATGACATGCAAAAATTAAATACATAAAAGTTATATGCAGAGAAGATAGAGTAGAAGGCACTAGAGTAGGAGATAGAAAGACTCTCCTATAGAAAATGAGATTCACATTGAAGATGGGATTTGAATTTAGTCTTGAAGGAATCTAGAGAAATTAAGAAGAGATGAAAATGGAGAGAATTCCAGGTATGGGAACCATCAGTGAAAAAGTTTGAAGATAGACAATGGGATGTTATGAGATAGAGACAGCAATTAGAACATTGTGGCTGAATTGAAGAGTTTGTGGAAGAAAGTAACATGTAGGAAGACTGGGAAGGTAGGAAAAGATTTGATTGTGAAGAGATTTAAATTTCAGACAGAGAATTTTATTTTATTTTTTACCTTGAAGTTAATAGGAGCTACCAGAATTAATTGAGTAGGGGGTTAGGGGTCAGATCTGAACTTTAGGAAAATCATTTTGGCAGCTGACTGAGGGATGATGGATTGGACTCAGGAAATCCTGGAGGCAGGGGAACAATTTGAAGGCTTTTGAGGGTCACTGACAACTTGACAACTAAATGAAGAATGAGGAAAGGCTTCAGTATAGGTGATAACACCTGAGTGTTTCAGGTATCTCTAATTAAAAGTCAATGAAGCTTAAGTTCAAAACATCAGGACATCTTAATTGATTAGAACTTTATTGTGAATCAAATCAAAGTATATTTCCTCCCCACCCCATGACTTACTTTATTGCATTGTATATTATACTGGTCAAGCCATTTTCAGAATATACAATTCACATTTAGGTATTGCATTTTAAGGGTTGAATGGAGGACTTAAATTAGAGCACATATAGAGAGAAGGTCTTATGATGGTGAAAGATCTGAAATCCATGTGATATGAGGAAGCAATAGAAGAACTAGAGGATATTTAAACTTATAAGAAAAGATTAAGGGCAGAGGAGGTGAGCATATAGTAACTGGTTTTGGATGTTAGAAAAACTATATGTGGAGGCAGGAGTAGATTGATTCTCAGTAAGTATTTGCTTAAGGGAGCTTCTATGAGTAGAAGTCAGCTTTCTATCCACATAAGACAGAACTTACTAGCAACTGGAATTGTTCAGCACTGAAGACTGTCTCACATGGTAGAGTGTTTTCTCATTAATTGTATTCAGAGACATTTTTTAAGGGACAGTCTAGGTGGGATTATTGCATTGAGTAAGACTTCTGAATTCTTTCTTAAAATGTATAATTTTAATGTATGGAGGGATTAGATGGCTTAACGAGAAGTCCCAGTGATAGAATTAAAAAAGGAAATCAATCTTCTCAAGTACATAACTCAAATTAAACAAGTTTTTTTAATAGTAGAAGTGGCTTGTAGTAGCTTTAATGGACAAATGAATATAGAAATATGGGAACTTTAAAACTTTTCAAAGTTAGTATCTTAAGTAAGGTAAACATTCACTCGAACAATTTAATTTAATTTTTCTGAGTAAAGCTTTACATCTTCACTGATCTCCCACAGCTTGTACAGAAGTAAATTTTAGCCTCACTCCTACTTATAATCAATTCTGAATTAGCAGGTTTGGAATTAGTGAAATCTTGAATAAATCTTTTCCCACCTCATATAATCTGTCTTAAGAGAGGAGAATGCTTTTTGTTTTGATCAATAAATTCAAAGTATGAAAGAAGGAAGATGTCATTCTAGTGCAGTTTTCTTTTTTTTTTTTTTTTGTAGGGCAAACGGGGTTAAGTGGCTTGCCCAAGGCCACACAGCTAGGTAATTATTAAGTGTCTGAGACGGAATTTGAACCCAGATACTCCTGACTCCAGGGCCGGTGCTTTATCCACTATGCCACCTAGCTGCCCCTCTAGTGCAGTTTTCTTTCTAGATTTTTTATTTTTGACACACCTAACTGAAATGTTCTTGAAAATGTCTAAGTTTTGACACTTCATAAAGATAGTACAGAATACAAGTGTATTCTACACATCATCAAGCCTTACTAAAAATAAAGTTGAAACAGCCATATCTTGTCTATCCAGTCTCACAGTATTGTTGTTTAGGCTATTCCTTTGTAGAAATTAAGATCTGAAGGAATAGCAGGTGTTAGGACAGAAAGGTACAGTGGCAAGTGTCAGGAAATATTAGATCTGGTCTGACCTAAACCATTATGTTTGGTCTGGATTTCAGAATGAGTCACTTTGCTTTTTTAGGCCCCATTTCCCTGATTTGGGCAATAAGAACATTGGACTAGAGGATCTGTAAAGGTTATTCTTATTCAAATAATTATGACGATAATATAAGAAAGCAGTTCAGCTACTAAAATGTCATCATTTTGATGTGGCATAGTGAGCCCAACCAGCTTAGGAAGCTATTTGGGTTCTAACCCTTCTTCTACTAATAAATAAAAAACTTGTAGTCTTGAGTAAGTCATTTAACCTTTGTGCTTTAGTCTCTCACATGTAAAATGAAAGTTGGATTGAATGATGTCTAAAAACTCTTATAGCTTTGTGAATCTTTTCTGTGCTGTTGGAAAAGCACTTCTTTGGAACTTTGAATAATTTTTGTTCTTGAAAGAAAAGGAAAATGGTTTTTCTGAGAGATCATGGAAGACTACTTCCTTTACCAAGAAGAAGCTGCTGGGACCATTGGTTCATCGATAGCAATTTTTTTTGATCTCCAAAGACCCTGAAAGGGAGCCCACCCTGCCACTGTGCAGTCAGTTGGGGCTGATTTTCTTCTAGTAGACATCATTCCCTAACTCCAATTTGAGAGTTGCAATTGATTTAATATCTGCCCAATTTGTGGATCTTGAGTTATAAACTTGAAGCTCTTCTCAAATGTTAAGATCAAAGACCATTCAGTCATGAAATATAGACTTGTTTTCATCAGATTAGTGCAGAGAAGCAGATGGTCCCTTGGAAACAAATTGCATGAACAGTGGAATGAATACTCATTGGATATGGATGCAGAGAATGAGAATAGTAGTGTTTCTAATTCTTAGCTGTAGGATTTTAGATAGTTTTGGACCTCAGTTTTCTCATGAGCAACATGAGAATAATAGATATAAACCCAATTTCACAGAATTGATGTGAAGATAAAATGATATTGCTCATTGTAAGCATATTTACATGTATGTAATATATTTGCATGTAGACACACATTACCATTATTTATGCACATTTATATTCTTTTTAGATAATATGTAAATAGTATTTATTGAATATTTAAACTATAAAATACTACCATAGCTTAAATATTCAGTAAATAATATGTAAATATATTCAAAGAATGGAATCTCTTAAAAACCTTAAGGTATTATATAATTATCAGTTATTTTTATTAACATTCTCAATTTTATTAACACAACTATTATCTTTTATTGAGAGTGAAGGAAGCTACTTTAGTTACTCTATTCCAAGGATAACAACTTTAGTCTTTAACTGTAAGAATAATTGACATTCATATAATGCTTTAGTTTATAAAACTCCTATATTATCTCACTAGAGTCTCATGGCAACCCTGTGAAGTAGGCATGATTATCATACCAGTTTTACAGTTGAGGAAACCAAAGCTCTGCTAGTAGGTGTGAAAGACAAACTTCATACTTAGGTTATCTATGTTTCAAATACAGTACTGTATCTCCCTGGATACATTTTATGTGAGTAAAGAATCAACAGTGAATGCAGTACAGTGGAATGTAAGTATTTTGAAGTCAGGGACTATATAATTATTAATTTTTTTGGTCTTTGTACTCCTACCTAGGACAAAGACTTAGTATTTATTGTATAGATGAATGAATGACCATCCACACATGTGCAGTCTCAATCAATGGGTTGTAAGTCTTGAGAAATAGAAACAACTTTGAGAATAATTGAATGGGAGGAACACAGCTGAACAGAGGGCAGCAATGAGTAAGGATGGATCCTTAGAAGTGTTATTTTTTCAAGGGAAAACCCATGAGGAAAGACTGAAACCACACAAATGTTGCAGAATCCTTTTTTAATATTTCCTTAGGGCTTGGTAAGCACAGGCAATATTTACGGAAGCATTTGGCATAACGTTGGTAGCTATGCTCCTACTTGCAGCAGGAAATGATTCTTCAGAAATGTATCATCTTAAAAGAGTTCCAGTAAATGGAAAAACCCAAAGAAGTGCATTGGATAGACAATAGCCATTTCATTTTAAGATAAATAAATCAAGCTAACATAAATGTCCCAATGAACCAACTTAAACTGAATGATAAAAGATGAAGAAGTCGTTGTACCATAAAATAGTTTGTATGTGAATGCTCTTTCAGAGTCACAGATTGGGGAACACTTATATAAGTGAGGAGGCAATTTAAGTAGAAAGCTCAGAAAACCAGAAATAGTTTTCTTCATTGTCCCCTCTTCATAAAAGATTCCCTTTCCTGAAGAGACTAATTTAAATTAATCTGGAAAGTTATGGAAGGTGCCTTCAAAAGTTTCCTTCCAAATAACATTCTCCACGACACCGAGTCAGCTTGCTGCTGAGAAATCTTACAGGAAAATAGAGAACTCTATAGGTACATGGCATCTCTTGTTCAAGTTGATTAAAATGGTTCTTTTCCAAATGAATTCAACTACGAAACTCCTAAGTGGAACTGCATTGATGGAATCCTCAGTTGTTGACTTGTAATTTAGAGAAATTGAAAGCCAAATTGATAGATTAAATATCTGAAAGCCCATATACATCTGAGTGGATATAACATAGTTCTTTGGAATGAAGTTTGTCTGGGTTCAATTTCTGATTTGTGTTTCCTAATGCCTGTGTGATCTTGGTGAGGGATATAACTTCTCTGTACCTCAGTTTTCTCATCTGTAAAATGGAAATGGTGAGGCCTCAAAAGCCTCTTTCAGTTCTAATCCATGTCTCTATAGGTCTTCAATATTGGAATGAAGTAGCTATCTGGGAAATTTTGAAGGAAAGCTATTAAGACTATTTTCAAATCAAAATGGTACATAATAAGAATTTTGCAATTCTATATAACTTTATGTTTTATATTTTAGAAGAAAGATTATCATAGGATCATAAAGTTAGGGTTTGGAGGGATCTCAGAACTCATCGAGTTCAACCTCTTCAATTTATAGATAAGGCAACTGAGGTCCAGGTAGGGTTAATGACTTCCCATGACCACCAAGATGGCAAGTACAGTCCATATCCTGTGACTACAAATTCAATGCCCATTCTATATAGCCTCCTCATACCATTCACAATCTTCCTCTCAAATCACAAATAACTGAATGGTTCCACAGAACACTGCAATCCAATGAACTAGATGCTGAGTGGGGCAAATGAGAATAGACATTTGTGCTTTTGATGTATTTCCATGGACTCAAATTTTCTTGTTTCTTCCTATGTCACTGATTCAACCTACCAAGGCCTAACATAGACAAGCCATCAATTTTGGCTTCCAGCACCCCTTTCATGAAATTGGGCAAGTAAATTTATTAGTTATTCTTATTCTTCCTACCAGAGAACCCACAAATAGGAAATGGTGTTGACTCAGGTCACCTTCAAGGATGCTCTGCTTGACTGAAAGATCTGTTCCCTAAATTTCTGTTCCAGTGACTTTGGGATATGTTCTGAAATGAGCAAAGGCCTGCAGAGTCTAGGATTGGGAATTAGAGGGGGAATGTGATGTTTTTAAGATGCTACTAGACCCAAAGCTTCCTATACCTGAAATTCCCATTGATGTCAATAGAATACCCACAGGAGATCAACCATAGGGAGCATCTGAGAACTCTCCCAGCACAGTGCTTTAGATGATAGAGATGCTGTGACTTCAGAGCCTCTCCTCTTCTTAGTTTTTCAATTACCTGGAAACTGTATTTTAAATAAAAAATGTGGAACCTGGATCAGCCTGCAGCCTGGAACTGGAGGGGGTTTTATTCTTTCCTTTCATTAAAAGAGCAGTAGCTTGGTCCAAGTCCTCGAACAGTGCAATCTGTGCTGTCAGTGTCGCAAGACCCACAGTGACATGCAGTTGCCACGGGGTAAGAGTACAAGGAGTCAACTTGCTTGGCACAGCCTGGCAGGTTCACGGTTTCATAGACAAACTCTTTGAAGGTGCATGCTTTCTGAACATTGAGTCTGATCGGGTCTTTATACACCAGGTCCTGGAAAAGATAGGAAGGCAATAAGAGGCTCACCTGATGCTGTCTGTTCCTATTTGTATTTTGCTTTATAGCCTAGGCAAAATGAAACTGAATTGAATCTCCTGCCCTCTAACATTTACCTACTGGAAACCAGTGTGATGTGTTCTGGAAGATCTGCTCCAGGGCACATTAAAGAAGATAGGCTCTGATTACTTCTGGATAGTCCTAGAAATTTTACAGAAATGTAAACTGGTGCTTTGGCCATTCCCTGAAACTACAATCAAAGGACTTATATACTATGACATTTCTAAACTTCTAAAGCAACATTTCAGTGTGTGAGAAAGTTAACAGGGATCAACTAGATGGAGAAGTGGATGGAGTACTGGAATTGGAACCAGGAAGACTCATCTTCCTTAATTCAAATCCAACCTCAGACACTTTCTAGCTATGTGACCTTGGGCAAGGCACTTAACTCTGTTTCAGTTTCTTTTTCTCTTCATTTTTTTTTTTGCTTGGCAATGGGGTTAAGTGGCTTGCCCAAGGCTACACAGCTAGGTAATTATTAAGTGTCTGAGACCAGATTTGAACCCAGGTACTCCTGACTCCAGGACTGGTGCTCTATCCACTGTGCCACCTAGCTGCCCCCGTCTCAGTTTCTTATTTAAAATAGGAACTGGAGAAGGAAATGGCAAACCACTCCAATATCTCTGCTAAGAAAACCTCAAATGGGGAGGGGTCACAAAAAGTTGGACATAATTGAGAATGGCTGAACAACAATGACAATAACAGTCATCATAGGGGCCAAGGCATAGAGCCAGAAGGGACCTTAGAGTCCATTTAGTGAGTTCTTTGTTATACAGATGAGGGAGACTCAGAAAAGTTAGTTTACTAGTTCAAGGTTAATGTGCAGTCAATTCAGCATGAATATAAAAGTACTTGCAACCTGCCAGACTCATAATAAGCAGAGTTGCAATTTGAAAAAGCAACTAGGTGGCATGCAATGTTGAATTTAGAATTAGGAAGAGGAGTTCAAATCTCACCCTAGACTATTAAGTGGCATTTTCATTAACTTTGTCCATTCCCAGAATGCTTTCCCTCTTCGTCTCTGCCTCCTGACTTCTTTTAAAATCTCATCATCTACAGGAAACTTTTCATAATTCCTCTTAATTCTAATCCTTTCTCTTGGTTGACTATTTCCATTTATCCTGTTTATATCATATTTGTACATTAGCTGGTGCATGTTTTCTCCTCCATTAGACTTTGAGCTCCTTGAGAATAGAGACTCCCTTCTATGTATCCTTGTATCTTGGTGTTTGACACATAGCAGATACTTAATTAATGTTTATTCATTTACTAACTCTGGGCAAGTCAGCCTCAGTTTCCTCCTCTCTAAAAAAGGAGCTAATAGTAGCAATACAAGCAGGGCAGTATTAATGGGAGATGATAATAATAATAATAATAATAACACATACCTCCCAGGGTTGTTGTGAGGATAAAATTAGATAAAAGTCTTGGAGAATGTAAAAATGCTATATAAATGCTTTTAATATTATTCAGACTTTCTTGGAATGGATGTGAGAAAGCAAATATCTTAAAGAATAGTAAGATTTTTTTCCCCACAATATTAACTCAAAGATATATTTCTCACAGGTAAAAACATATTGTACCTGTGCCTATTTTGTACAAGATAATATTCCCAAGGACAATATTTTGTTCTACCATCATGCATTCAGAAAAAAATCATAATCTGAGTTATTAACTATTTGCTTATATCAAAATCCATGGGACTCCTTTGCCCTTTGGACATATTTTTCTCTTTCAGTGTGACACACTTTGTAGATTTTCTATTTTTCAAAGTATATAAAAACAGCTTACAGTTGAATTTCTATTTATTTGAACAGGTTATTTAGGGATTTTAAAGATAGTCTTTCTCAGTTCTCCTCTTTGAATAGTCAAAGGCACTGAAATTCAGATATTTGAAGTGGGGTATCTAACTAATGTCATCTAGCTAGAAATTGGAATTTGAACCCAATACCTTTGGGTCTTATCTAGTCTAAGTTCTTTCTACCATACTACCATACTACCATACTACCACCATACTACCATACTGTTTAAAGCAGGCCAGAACATAGCTATGAATCTTACTTGGACATACAGAGAGAACAATTGATTTCCAGGCAGTAGAAAAGACTCTTAAAAGTTTGTTTTTCTTTTGGTAGAGGGTTCGTACTTTGTGGATGATTTACTGTCTGTACTTAGACCTTGTTTGCACATCCTTATAGTGATACTTGAACATGCACCTTTTCAAACCTAAGTCCCTTAATACTAAGAAAGTAAATGTTATTAACCGAAAACAAAGTTTTCAGTGAACATCAATCAACAAAACCCAAAAGAAACTCTTGCAAATACAATAAGAATGTGAGATCTTTGATGGCAGAAGCTAATTGTTCTCTTTGAATGCTAAGCTATAAGCCTTTCTTAGCAAACTTTTGCTAAAATGAATTTGCCTAGATTATTTTTTCAACTGAAAACAGAGACCCTTAATCCCAGAATTTCTCCCTGTTCTATTGCAAGTACTGTGTCATTTGGGGAAGTGGGAAGGGAGGATGTGAGGTTGAGAATGGGGGAGACATGATGGATAATTGACTATAGAATTTGAATTCCCTGAGATCAGAGACTGTACTTCTTATTATTCTTACTTGCATTCTCAGAGTCTAGCGCAGGTTCTTGCGCCCAATAATGGAATTGGACCAAACCTTCAGGACTCCAGTGAAAAAGGCTGGTCATATTCACAACTGAGGACAAATTTCAGGATATTTATTAGCTCTAGTAATGGAGAACTGAAATTAAGGTGTTTTATTTTTCAACGATTCTGCTGTTTTTTGGTTTTGTCTGTAGAAATGTTGTGAGTTGCCATATTGACAAGAATAACTTTGATACCTGTAGCTGATTTTTTTCAGTAGTGTACCTTCCACAGCAGCCTGGGGTTTCTCACTAATATTATCTTTTAATTGTTTAATCCTAGGCAAGTCATATTCCCTCTCTTAAACTTAGTATTCTTTTCTGTAAAATGAATGAGTTTGGGTTACATGCCCTCTAAAAGGGTGACTGCCGAGTGTTGAATTTGGACTCATGAATTGGGTTCAAATCCTATATCATCTGTTTACTAGCTCACTTTGTTTTGAAAGTCATACAACTTCTCTGGGCCTCAACTGCCTCATTTGCAAAATGGGTGAATGGAACTTAATTTGTTGTAGCTGATAGAATTTCTGATTTGATTTATCTAATAGAAGTAAGGAAGTTTGTGGTATAGTAGAAAAAGCATAGGATTTGAATCAGGAAACTGTATTTGGAACCCTAGGATTATTATGAATTATATCACCTTGGGCAATATGCTTCCAGTATCTCAGCTTTCTTTTATTAAAATGAGGGAGTTGAGATAGATTAGATCAAAGGTACCTTTCAGCAAGAAACCTAGGCCCTACAAGAAAATGACTAATGGGAGGGGATGTGACAAGGTAGATAGAGCACTGGACTTGAAGTCAGAAGGGCTTGTGTTCGAATCCTACCTCAGACACTTAATAGCTGTGCAACCCTGGGCAAGTCACCTAACTTCTCTGGAGCTCTGTTTTATCAATTGATAAAATTGACATAATAGTTAGCATTTATATAGTACTTTATGATTTGCAAAATTATTCACATGCATGACCTTATTTTAATTAGTTAATTTGTATTTTTAATGTACTGAATATGTATCAAGTACTTTGCTGAAGATTGGGAATACAAAGAAAAAGATAGTCTTTGATGTCAAGAAACTCATAGTAGGGGCAGCTAGGTGGCGCAGTGGATAGAGTACCGGCCCTGGAGTCAGGAGGACCTGGGTTCAAATCTGACCTCAGACACTTAATAATTACCTAGCTGTGTGATCTTGGGCAAGTTGTTTAACCTCATTGCCTTACAACTAAAAAAACTTGGAAAAGAAAAGAAAAGAAACTCAGCAATTAGACAAACAAAATGTAAGAAAAAATAGGTGAGAGAGAGATTGAGAATAGCAGGTAGGGACCTAGGAAAGGTCTCTTGAAGATGATAGAATTTGTACTGAATTGTGAAAAGAGAGAGTCAGACATAGGAGATAACTGGTATAAAAACATACAGAAAGAAAGGACTGAAATGTTCTTTTTTTTTAGGTCTTTGCAAGATAAATGGGGTTAAGTGGCTTGCCCAAGGCCACACAGCTAGGTAATTATTAAGTGTCTGAGACCAGATTTGAATCCAGGTACGCCTGACTCCAAGGCCGGTGCTTTATCCACTACGCCACCTAGCAGGAAAGCAAATAGGTCAGAATAAGAAAATGTGTGGAGGGGAAAGTAAAATATTTGAAAGTAATATGCTGAAAAAGTAGCAAGAGGCTGGTATATGAAAAAATTTAAATTCCAAGAAAAGGACTTTATATTTATTCCTGAGGGTAATAGGAAACTTTCAGAGTTTTCATGAACCTTGAAATAATCCTGGGAGGTAACTATTGATATTATCCCCATTTTGCAGATAAGAAAACTGAGTTTCAGTGCGATTAAGGATCACAGAATTGGTAAATGTTTCAGACAGGTGCCCCTGACTTGTCCAAGTTCAGCACAGTCTATCACACTAGAGACTTACCATAAAGAGCAAATAAAACAAAATATGCAAAGTACATTGTGTTCATGCTTACTTCTCTCTACATATATTACCTTCTCTGACAGATTAGAAGCTCCCTGAGGGAAGCTTGTTTTGTGTTTGTCTTAGTGTTTCCCAGCTCCGAGCAGTGACTGGCACATGTACAGTATTTAATAAATGATTCTTTGAAACATTTTGCAAACCTTAAAGTGCTACATAAAAACCCCAGCTGTTACTAATAGGTAGCTCATTAATAAAACATGTTTCCTGGGAGAAAAACAATGACATTTCCAAGTGAGAAAGGAGGTGTTCACTTCTCCCTTCTCCGGTTCCCTGCAATCCTTACCCGTGTATGGCAGTAACCGGAACACCAAGTGGTATTGATGCTGATGCAGGATCCACACTCCTCTCTCTCCACTGAAATGGTGATGTTGGTCAGCATGCAACCATTGCACCAAATTGCTTTCCAACAAAAGAAGAGGACATAAAAGCGAGCTGTCTTCATCCTGCTGTGGGGGAAAAAAACCAAAGAGATTGGACTAGATTGGCTCTCAGATTCCTTCCATCTCAAACTATGATCTGTATTTGGATTGCCCAAAAGGCAAAGCTGAATTTATTCCTGGTAGCTGAAATCCAGTAATCCCTTTGAAATATCCCAACAAATTTAGTTTGGGTCTTTAGAAGTCTGAAAATCTATGAATTTTGAAAGTCACCCTCTCTCAAAAACAGACAATAAAAATGTAGCCTCTGAGACTTACCTGTGTTTTTCTGGTCTATCAGGATGATTTGGAAGAAAAAAATTTGTAGACAGAATAAAGTCACAGCTCACCTTTTATACAAAATCAGGTGTAATTTATACCTTGGGGATTTGCAGAGAATTAATCTGACCAGCCCTGGCTCAGGGCTTGCCAAAAGAGGGTAAATGTTTAGATAGACAGTGAGATCAAATTGGGTTAGGACTGTCTAAGACTAGAAATCATCATGTTACCAGAAATGTTCATTTTGCAAAACCTTGACACCCTTCCCCAATCCTTATTTTCCAAATCCCTTTACCTTGTCAGTTTACTCATAACTGACTCATTTGCTTCAGTTTCTTTAATCTAAGTAATTAAAAAATAACAGTTGACATTTCTAGAACTAAAGTTTGCAAAGCATTTGGTTTTTACAACTGCTCTGTGAAGTAGATACTTGCTTGTATTTTAAGCCTTGTTTTTATAGTTAAGGAAACTGAGGCTCAGAGAAGTTAAGTGGTTACTAGAAAGGGGTAGGAGTGGGGGTCACCTAGCTTGTAACTGACATGGGTGGTTCTTTATAGAAATCTTAAACTTTAGATAGTGTAGCCCAAGTTTTCTGACTCTTTAAGTTCAATGCTCTTAGCATACATCACCAATGCTCTTCCTCTCCCTTCTTCCCAATTTCTTTCCTCTTCTTCCTTCCTTCTTCCCTCCCTCCCTTCCTTCCTTCCTTCCTTCCTTCCTTCCTTCCTTCCTTCCTTCCTTCCTTCCTTCCTTCCTTCTTTTCCTCCTTCCTTCCTCTCTTCTCCCCCTCCCATTCCAATTTCCTTCCTTCCTTCCTCCCTCTTTCTTCATTCTTTTTGTTCCTTTATCCCTTTGTTTCATTGTCCTTCCTTCCTTCCTTCCTTCCTTCCTTCCTTCCTTCCTTCCTTCCTTCCTTCCTTCCTTCCTTCCTTCCTTCCTTCCTTCCTTCCTTCCTTCTTTCCTTCCTTCCTACCCATTATTTGCCATACACTGTACTAGGACCTAAGGACACAAAGACAAAACACACACACACACACACACACACACACACACACACCCCAAATACAAAACTAGCCCATGTGATATCAAGAAGGGGTTGTTGTATAGGTGGTAACAGATGTATTGAGCTCAGAAGGAGCAAGGCATTCTATTCAGCACAGATGAGGAAGAACAACATTCCAGACATGAAGGATAGAGATATAAAAATATTGTGAAGGTAGATTTGAGAAGACTTGACAACAGCTTGGATGAGGAGAGAGAGGGAAATTTGATGTACAACTAGCTTCTTGATCTATTGAAGAGATAGGTCAGCTTTATGTGGATAATAAGCTATCCCCTGAGCACAATGAAATGGCATTGTGGCATCAAAATGACATTTTGAATGTCATAAAATTTCTGAGTTTTCAGAAATTAGCAAACCTCTGTCTATGTCGGTGTTTTATGTTTAAAGTAAAAGATGATCAATGAAATAAAATCTTTTAATCTAGGACATGAAAACCAAAGAGAACAGAAGTTTCTAATTTCTAATTTTCCTGAGCTGACCTAGGAGAGAAAGCTTTGTGTTCTCAACTTATAATTTTATTTTTAATTTCTGAAATAAAAAAGCATTTCCACAACCTAGATAAAAAATTAATTCACATGAAACTGTAAATCTACCTTGCACATCTTGCTATTCCTTTCAAATACACAACAAAATTATCATTTAAATTTCTTTTTTTTCCTCTTCCTTTCCTTCCCACTGTTGAAATGGCTATCATTAGACCTGACTCCAGTGCTTTATCTAGTATGGAGAATAGCTTCTTGACTGAAGTCACTTGCAGATAGAATCTAAAAAAAGAATAACAATGACATTCAATAAAATGATCTTTGAGATCGTTCATTCCAAATTTCATCTTAAACCTAGGCCTATAGGAGTGAAAGGATTTGGATAAAATTACACAGGATTTGCATATGATCACACAGGATTTGGACAAGGTCCTTCAGAAAAGATGGGAATGAATTTAGGACTGAAAACCAGGTTTCCTGACTCCACTTCTAATGCTTTTTAATTTCTCCTTTCATAATTTATCTTTTCAATAATGTAATGACTATTTTAATAATTATAAGGAAGAAGGTCCCATATAGAACAATGGAAATTATGTGGTCTTATTGGTATGAAATGCTTTCTGATCCATATATCTGAGTCTTCTGTTTTGATTTGGTGTCCTTCAGATAAGAACATGGCTTTAGGTGTTCTTGAAAGAGAAGGACAGAGTGGACTTTTGTATATCTGTGCCTTCATTTATGTGTGAATGGCTTTCAAGAACAGCCCAATGTCAGCTCCTATTTGCCATGTCATTTGAGCATCATATCCATTTAATGCCAGAGCAAGGGCACTGTGGGAGACAGCTGTGATTTTGACATTTCCTATTTTCTTTCCCCATAGGCAAGTGCTGTTCCAGCCAGTCTGTACCTCTTGAGATTCCCCTTATAGATATTATGTCTCCAGCCTTCTGGCCTGGGAACAGGCTGATCCCTAGGTCTGGAATTCTCTCCTTCCTTACCTCTCTCTCTCTCTCTCTCTCTCTCTCTCTGGTACTTAAGGTCAGCTCAAGTGACACCTCCTCCATGAAGCCTTTTTTATCTAGCCCAATTATTAATGGTATTTTTCTTTGTATATGTTTTGTGATTGCTTATCTGTGGAAATATTTTTTTCTTCCAATAGAATGTAGGGAAGATTTGCTTTATTTTTATTTTGTCTGTCTTTTTATTTACAGTGTCTAACACAATGCCAGACTCACAGTAAATGTTAAAAAAAATGCTTGTTGGATTTAATTCAGTAGTGTGTCACATGATATAGATCATAGATTCAAGCCTAGGAAGGACATCAGCAGATTTAGTTCAACCTCCTCTGTTTTAAAAATAAAGAAATTGGGATTCAAAGAGTTTAAGTGACTTGCCCAAGGTAGTAAGTGTTAGAGACAAGATGTGGTCACATGCCTTCTGACCCAAAAGCCATTGTCCTTTGCATGATGCCATTCTGTTTCAGCAGGGTCCTGATAACCATATTGTGATCTAGACAATTGATTTCTAATACCATCGAGGGCTGATTATTCCCCTTAGTTTACAGAATTTGCAATGGCTCCATCTAGTAATATATACTGAGGTCAAACAGTCCCTTGTTTCCCCTGTTAATTGTCCCCAACTTCTTCATTAATTCCTCAGGACACTAGATCAAGGCAACAAAAGTTTGACCTACCTGGATTCCCATGCCTGACCTGCTCTGCCTCTTGCTAGATCTTCTCCAGAGAGAAAGCAAAATGAAAGGTATCAGAGAGGCAATACAAGTCCATCTGGATTCCATTTCTAGACTATTTAAGAGTTTGACCATATTAAATTATTAATAACTATATGTCTGGATAGCTTGGTCCATATCTTTATTTTCTCATGTTTTTCCTTCTATCAATTCTTCAAGAAGGGGAATGTGAATATCATTAAAACTATTTTGTAAATGTAGGAACTGAGATGAAATGACATTCCCCTTATTCACACAGTGGTTACAAGACAGAATCAGGACTGAAACTAAAGCAGACTCTCAAGTTAGCCAATATTCTATCAAATAGACCTCCTTTTAAATTATACTTCTACGTATCTACAATAAAAAGATATCTGACGCTCACGATGATGAGTCTGATGTGTTCTAAGATCTCAAATCATTTATTACAAATGAATTCATTGTATAGTTTGATTTGGGTTTAAAATGCATCTTATTATTTTATAATTGTCTGAATATGTTCATCTGCATAGTATTTCCCAGATGTTAAGTAAGGGGATTAGATTCAGTTTGTGTAGATATCCTTTAAATTAGAGCATCACCTCTATGTATATTATAACACTTAATTTTTTTACAACTAGATTATTAGAGATTATTTTAACTGTGGAGAGACAATGTGACCTATTGACTTGGAGTAAGGTTCAATTTGGTTTTGGATTGAGAAAGATCTAAATTTAGACCCAATAATCATACATACATACATACATACATACATACATACAGGGACAGTTAAGTGGCCCAGTGGGTAGAGTACAATGCCTACAATCAGGAAAACTCATTTTCTTGAGTTCAAATTTGGCCTCAGACAGTTATTAGCTGCATGATCCTGAGCAAGTCACTTACTTGTTAGCCTTAGTTTCTCACTTATGAAATGAACTGGAGAAGGAAATGGAAAATTGCTTCAAAATCTTTGCCAAGAAAATCTCACATGTGGTTGAGAAGAGTTGAAAATGACTGGAATGACTGAAAAAAAATAGCAAATGCATATAATCCTTGCTTTGGTGGCTGATGAACATTGGAGTTTTGAGCTACAGTAAGATTTAAGATTATCAGATGTCCTCACTATGTCTAACATCAATATAATAGGAGGCCATGAAGCTGCCTAAGAAAGGGAAAACTGGCCCAGACTGTAAATGAACCAGCTCAAAGCCCCCTATGATGATCAATAGACAAATCAAGTTTGGAGTAGTTACTCTATTTCCTTTAGACTTTGCAGTACAGGAAGACCCAGCTTCTCCCTCTCCTTTCCTACCCCCTAACCGCCCCCCCATCAAGAATTGTTTCCAATACAGTTCTATTCAATACATTTTTATTTAATATTTGTAAACTTTTATTTAATATTTACAATGCACTTGACACTGTTAAGGGTAAGAGGTATAGGGGCCTCTAGGTGGTGCAGTGGATTGAGCACTGGCCCTGGAGTCAGAAGGACCTGATTTCAAACCTCATACACTTCATAATTTCCTAGTTGTGTGATCTTGGGCAAGTCATTTAACCCCGTTGCCTTAAATAAATACAATTAAAAAAAAGAGTAAGAGGTTTGAATAAAAACAGAACAGCTCCTGTCTCAAGGTGCTTCCATTCTACTGGAGGGATGCAACCTTCATACAAGTGGGTAAATATGAATCCCCTTCAAAGTAATATAATTTCAAGTAGGCATGAACAATGGGATAGATAAGGGACTATCTTTTATAGAAGGTGGTATCTAATCTGTGTTTAGAATTCCTGGAAGCAGTATTGTCATTGTATACATGAGTAACAATTTTGTATGTTCAGAATTAAAAGAATAAAACTAAGCATATTTTAATGTAATGTTTTCCTGGGGGTTAAATGAATTTCTACCAATAGCATGTCTAGGTATACCTTTGGGGATTTGCCAAATATAAATCATTCTTGGGATAATTATACATTTAGGATTGGAGAGTACTTTCAAAGTCATCAAGTATATCCCCCTTGTTTTAAATAAATTGAACATCACATAATTGAGGGAAAATAATTTGCATTGTATCAACAGTGGAGTAGAGATCTGGGATTTGAACTCTGGTCCTCTCTCTGCTAATAAAGTGTCCTTTCCACTAACAGCATAGCAATGTGCTGTTCAATGATGGGGAATGTATGCATGATACTTTTCAGCTTAGCCTGTACTACAAGCAGTTTTTCTATCACTTTTTTAAAGCTAGACAATCACCTGAACAACAAATCCAGCTCTAATTCGTAGTGTTTGCTTAAAATTTAATGACCGAATCTTTTGAGACAGAATGAGCTTACTCTAGTTCACGTCTGAGAACAAAGAGCATGTGTTTGTAATGTGACTCCTATATGCCAATTTAGATATTCAAAAGAGCTAAATCATTCAGAGGCCTCAGCTCAAGTATAACCCATAGCAGTGTGATTTCTCTAGGATCCAGGAAGTCAAGGGTTTTTTAGGCTATGCTGCTCTAATTGCAATATTAACACTTTCTCTCTCAAACAAATATAAGGCTCATTATGCTAATTAGTAAATATGCTTTCCTTAGGTCAAAAACATTTATGTCAAATCTGAATTATTTCTCCTGGTATTCAAGGCCCTATAGAGTCCAATCTCTGCTTCTTTACTCAAGCGCCTTTCCCATAATTTGCTTACATGAATCCTCACACTTCGGCATCCCTTCCCCAAGACTCTTATGCTTGTTCATTTCCCCCTCTGCCTATCAGAAAATAATGTATTAAAAACCATCCCTATCTTGGGAAACTTTCCCTGAATATCTCTAATTGATAGTAATCACTTTTTTCCTTAGGTCTCCTGGACCACAATGTTAGCTTTCTGACATAGTAGACCTTACTTATGATAACACCAAGAATCAGAGATATTTAGGTTTAGGCATCAACAACCATATTAGGTTGCTTCCACTGGAAATCTATTCTCTCTCTTATTCTCTTATTCTGTCTGTGTCTGTGTCTGTGTCTGTCTGTGTGTCTGTGTCTGTCTGTCTGTGTCTGTCTGTCTGTCTGTCTGTCTCTCTATATATATATATATATATATATATATAATTCCATCTTTAATATCCTGTCTCTGTAATTAGACTGAATGCTCCTAGAAGAAATGAGTGCTGTGCATTCTCCTTATTCCACCAAGCTCCTACCAGTACCTCATACTTAATAGACTCTGAAGAAATATTTCTCAATGATTAAAATGTGTCATTTGCCTCCATAAGTATACATAAAACATTATTGGGTGTGTCTATGTGTGTTGGCATACCTTCAGGGAGGATTACCATTGGCACTTGAGCAAAAGACACATCTTCATTTCCCATGACCTTCATTCAGCTTTAGCTATACTCAATTATTA
Source organism: Macrotis lagotis (assembly GCF_037893015.1). Classification (NCBI taxonomy): domain Eukaryota; kingdom Metazoa; phylum Chordata; class Mammalia; order Peramelemorphia; family Peramelidae; genus Macrotis; species Macrotis lagotis. The sequence goes on along the minus strand of NC_133660.1, from coordinate 254,605,051 downwards.
GTTAGACTCTTGATCTCACCATCACCTATAACCACTTGATCCAGAGTTCTGGAATTCCTCTTTCATACCATAACTTTTGCCTCACCACTCCAAAACTATTTTTTATTTTCATGATGACCTTAAATTATCCCTATCCTTATAGCATATCCCTCCAACTCTGGCATCCCTTCAATTTCTGGCTTCCATTCCCTTGAATAGAGGAAGGGTCAATGATAATGTTTCCTCCTCCCCAAACAGTCCAGGCACATCTAGCCCATGCCTAAAGTCTGTGTCCGTTTTTAGTATATTGGACCTTATCTTATTTTTAACCCATCACTTCCTTGGAATTGGTAGGATTCCTTTAAAATGAATGGGCTCTTTGCTCTGAGATCTCTGGAGGCAGGAAGAAGGTTGCTAATAAGCTCCAAGTGTCTAAGCCATCACAACAGATGAAGAGTGAGTTGATGATAAATATTTTGCGTGTCTAGCAATATCTTCAAGATATTTAACCCTGTAGTCATTATCAATTTAATTGAGACTCAATCAACGAACAACTTGAAAATACCGTTGGAAGCGCATCTCAAGAGAACCCAGTAATTAGCAGCTGTCTTCACTCTGAGCTCTTCAGTTGACAGTCGGTTTTCCTTTGACCAAGTCATTTTTCAGCTGAGTGATCATCCCAGAGGACATAGCTTCCCTGTGGTTTTGCTGTGACACCCGTGCTTTTGCCTGCCATAGTAAGACCACCTCAGCTTTTGCTCTTTCAGAAAAGTTACCATATTAATTTAAGAGCCGTTTCTGTCCCAATTATTGAATAGACATTCAAAAGATCTGAGAATTTGTCTGGAAAACAACCTTGTTGTTCCTCCCTTCTCTGTTAAGTTAGTTGATATGTAAGTGCTTCCATTGGCATAACATTTTTCCTTATCTTTTTCCTCTGAAATTCATGCTCTGATTTTGGCAGTGGTGAGATAGATTATTACTCAAAAGGTGATTCATCACTCAAAGCTTTGAAGGAAGCTCAGAGGTCATCTAATACTTCTATCATAGAATTATACCCTCAGAGGTCAATTAGTCAGAGTATCATGGGATTATAGTTCGAGAGCTGCCAGTGAGCATATATTTATTATGTACCTTTTGTGTGCTGAGCACTGTTCGAGATGAGAGGAACAAAGACAATGGCAAAAAAAAGGATAGTTCCTAATCTTAAAGAATATATAGTCTAATGGGGGAGATACTTTGGAATTCCTAGATACATAAAGATATATCCATCTAATCCAGGAGTTTTTATCCTGGTGTCTATAGGTCTATAAGGGATTAATGGATAGATTTTTAGGGGCAGAGCTTTGAATCTGGATTACTATTTTGTTCAATTATTTCTGAGAAGGGTTCAGAGGGATTGGCAAAAGGATGTGGCAAAAGGACAAGAAAGACAGAGACAATGTCGGAGTCAGAGAGAGAGGAAAGAATTTTGCCTAAACCTTTTTATTTGACAGATGAGGAAAGTATTACCATGGAAGTTAAGTGACTTGACTAAGGTAACACAAGTAGTAAGAATCATTGGGGGCATAGGGACGGCTAGGTGGCTCAGTGGATAAAGCACCGGCCCTGGAGTCAGGAGTACCTGAGTTCAAATCCGGTCTCAGACACTTAATAATTACCTGGCTGTGAGGTCTTGGGCAAGCCACTTAACCCCATTGCCTAGCAACACCCCCCCCCCAAAAGAAAAGAATCATTGGGGGCAGGGGGGATTGGAACCCAGATGCTTTCATCTCAGACCTACCAATTTTTCCATTATAACAAAGCTTAGTGAAATAACTTGCTAAAGTCCCTAAAGTTATAAGTGGAAGCACCAAGGACTTGAACATAGTTTCTCTAATCCCTTTGTATTGCAACACTGTTTACATTTATTTATCTTGTGGCATTAGTAGTGTTTAGAGGAAATACTTGTAAGTTATAGTCTAATTTTGCATCATGGTTCATGTGTGTGTGTGTGTGTGTGTGTTTATGCATGCATGTGTTTTCTATGGGGAAATAGAACCTCATGCTATTGGCTATATATATATATATATGATTTATATATATATTATATATATATATATATGATTTGTGTTAAGATTGAGAATATGATGCTTTGTTGTATGAATCCCAATAATTCCAGAAAAGTTTGGAAAGGTGATAATCATACTTCTAACTAAACATTCCCTCTTATAATTAATATCCCTCTTTGGGATGACTTTTGTATCAGAACAAAGTATTCTTTCCTTTTCCATTAGATGCAGCAAGTATTTATTAAGCATCTACTATGTGTAGAGTTTCATTTTTTTGCAAGGCAATGGGGTTAAGTGACTTGCCCAAGGTCACACAGCTAGGTAATTATTAAGTGTCTGAGGCCGGATTTGAACTCAGGTCCTCCTGACTCCAGAACCGGTGCTGTATCCACTGTGCCATCTAGCTGCTCCCTTCAAAATATTCTTGAAAAAGACTGGCTATGTACGTTTAGAGAGCAAGGACAAGGGCTAATCATTGGTATCCCTGAGATGTTAAGAAGTCCCCCACTCATTGGTGGAAATTCTGTGGGAGGACATACCTAAGAGTCCCTAAGTATGAGCAGGTGTGATATGGTTTGTGATTTGCATCTCAGAAGGAAATGATCATAGGAACATTGGAATATGTGCCAGGCATCTTACTTGGAGATACAAAAAGTAATTAAAAAGGCCTTTTCATAAGCTGCTTCTAATTCCTTCTTGGATCAACCAGTCTTCAAACACTGATGTTAAGTAAGAAGAGGCAGAGTGGTGAATTGAATGGGAAGATAGCATTTGAGCCAAGAAGGTTTGAGTTCCAATCCTTCTTTGGCCAAATTCTGCACACTGTGACCTTGAGCAAGTTCATTTAAATTCTCAGTGCTCTGGGTGGATTTCTAAGATTGTGCTTCACAGATTGGGTACCAACATCAAAGAAATTTCTTATCCAAAAATTCCTACAATGAAATTTTTCAGTTGTAATCTTGCTTAAAAAGGACTTACAGTCTGTCATAAAATGAGAGTTGGAAAGGTCTTTAGAAAGCCAACCTCTTTAGGTACAAATGAGAAAACTGGGGCCTGGAGAAGGTGTCATTTATTGTTTACAAGGTTGAACCAGCTCATCAATGCTGGTACCACTCCACTGATATATTTCTCAACCTCTCTTTATCTTAAATGATTCTGCCTTCAGGCAAAAAATCACCTTGTGACTAATTTTTGGAGATAAAACTCTCCACATTGTGGCACCATGCATTGTGTCACCGGTCCAATATGTGCTTCCCTAACTTGGGTTCTCGTGCCAGAGCCAAAGGTCCCATCTCCACAATCTAATGAAGCACTGGAATAAGGCTTACTGGAAAACTACAGTCAAATTCTTAGCCCCAGATCTGAGCCCCAGAGAAATCCAAGGAAAGGTCAACTGACCCCACTCCCTATTTAAGAACTGTGTTCTATAAATGCCTTTTTTTTTTACCTTCATGTTATAACAATTTACCACCACTTTCTGGACAGAATTCTCTCTTGTGACTAAGAAAATAATGTAAGCAAAAACAGTTATAGAAACTACATCTCAAATGCATGTAATATTCTATCCTAATAGTCTCTCATTTTTCCTGTTATTTTCTGTTATTCTCTTTCTAAGACATTAATTAAAGTTTTCATTTTATTTAGCTCCTTTTCCTGTTCTTTTGATTTATATTGTTTTGGCATACAATAAGAATTTAATAAATGGTTTCCCCTCACCCATTGTGACTATTTCCAATTTACCCTACAGAGGCTTGTTTGAAATATCCCTTTGCTTATTGTCTTACCTATTAGAGTGAGAGCTCCTTGAAGGCAGATACTATCTTTTAGCTCATTTTGTATCCCCAGGACTTAATACAGTGCCTAGCATATAGTAGAAGTTTAAAAAATTTTACTGACTATTCATATTGTCATGGATTTAGGATTAGAGAAAAATGCAGAGGGTTTTTATTCTCTTTGCAGATGGGGAGCAAGGACCATGAAGATTAAAGTGACTTGTCTAATGTCACATTTAAAAGGTCAGTAGAGCAATTTGAACTCAGATCCTCTGAATTAGGAGTCAGTAGGGGCAGCTAGGTAGCTCAGTGGATAAAGCACTGGCCCTGGAATCAGGAGGACCTGGGTTCAAACTTGACTTCAGACACATAATTACCCAGTTGTGTGACCTTGGGCAAGTCACTTAATCCCATTGCCTTGTTTAAAAAAAAAAACCAAAAACCTAAAAAAAAGTGCTCTTCTTAACTTCTTAATTTTTTTCCCTTGAGGTTTGAGTTCAGCTCCTACCAGTTATACATAAAACACATATCATGGTTAACTCATTCATTGAGGGAACTGGGTGGTGCAATGGATAGAACTCCTTCCTTGGAGTCAGGAACATCTGAATTTAAATCTCATTTCAACTTGTTAATACTTACATGATCCACAACAAGTCATTTAACCTCTGTCTACTTCACTTTATATACCTTGAAAATGGTGTTAATAAATTAGCACTACCTCAGAGGACCAATTGAAATTTTATTTGTAAAGTGGTTAACACAATATCTGGCTCATAATAGACACAATATATTCTCCCTCCCCTCCTTTCCTCCCTCCCTCCTTTATTTCCTCCCTCCCTCCTTTCCTTCTTCCTTCCTTCCTTCTTTCCTTCATCCCTCCCTCCCCCTCTTTTCCTCCATCCTTCCCTTCCTTCCTTCCTTCCTTTCTTCCCCCTTCCATTTCTCCACAAAGACTGCTGCTTTGGATTGTTTTATATATATGGATCTTTGTTTCTGTCCTCGATTTCTTGGGGGTATATCTCCAGTAATGAGATTCCTCCCCAGCCTCTATTTTGAAGCAGGTTTGTATGAAGGCTTTACTGAACTATCCTGGCACAAAGAACTGGATTTATCCTCAGAAGACCTTTCAATCCCAACTTTGCTACTTACTAGATGATTCTTTAGCTCCTCAGGTGAGGAAGAATCCCATGGAAGCACTCTGAGGATGCTTATGTGATTCAGCACTTTACCATCTTTATGACTACACATTAGCCTGGTCTGCTTGACTACATAAATTTCTCAGTGTCAGATGCAACTTTTCTTTTTGACAAGATGAATAGGATTCCAGAAAATTTTCTGCGTCCACATCTGTCAACCTCACAAAATGTATGATCATAATTGAAAGCCTCACTGTGTGACCCATTACCCATTTTTGCTGCAAATCAAAGATTCACATTTTTTCCTTATTACCTCTATCTGTTGGATATGTAATTTCAAACTCATATATTGATTTCTTTACTTTTTTTGCCTCTAATGTTTTAAGGGTAACTAGAGGTGAGGTTAAGGGCATGGCATTATTGTGGAAAGATGATACTGGTTCAGAAGAATTCTGTTGGATTCCTCATTCCTGTTCATTCTGTTAAAGCTGAAGAAATTCTTTTCTTAAAAATTGGTTTTTGACATTGGATCAGTATTTTAATACAAAATTATCATAATCAATAAAACCAAGCTCTCTAGTACTGAATGCCTCAATTCTTTCATGCCTTCAGATATATAGGACCAGAAGGAAGAGAAGTCATACTTTTTGCTCCCTACCTACTTCCATTTCACAACTATTTCTCTTCTACTATCCCCCAACAATTTGTCCTCCTTTGAGTTTCATTCTATGCATCCATATCACTCTATCCCAATCTTTTCCCTCCCATTCTATTTCCTATCTCCCCTCACTCTTTCTCCTTCTACTTGAGAATTTAACATCTAAGCACAGTCTTCCTTTCCACTTAATTTCTGCCTTTATATTTGAGGATTTTAATTCATGTGTTGATGTTCCTTCAATTGGCCTTCCAGGTGACAAACTGCCTCAACTCCCTTGACTTCAACCTCTTTCCCCTTCAATCATACAACCATAATCATAGCCTTGCTCTCATCAACATAAATAGTAATAACTACTTGACTTTTATGATGTGGAGTTCTGACATTTCTCCCTTCGAACATGATCTCTAATGTTTGTTTCACAACTTCTTCATCTATTTTTCACCATCATGATTTCCCAGTGATTCTTACCCTCCTATTGACAGCACAGTCTATTACCCTACTCCTTCCTCATTCTCTTTTCTATTCGATCTTGAGCCCATGGTTACTCCAACATCCACTGCTATCAAATCTTTTGTCCTCTTGACCCATCATTGATCCTAGATTACTTCTACCAATTACTTTTTCTCTCCCTACTCATGTTGCCAAAGGCATTAGAAGAAATCATATAACTGTACTAACTACATTCACTACAAATTTATATAATTACAACTGGTCCCTCACTGCTGCATGGCAATTCTTTTATTCTTCCTTGATTGAATCCCTATCGGTTTTCCCTATTGTCTTTTCCACATCTCCTCTTCTCTAATCAAGCAACCTAAACCCCCTTATTCTCCCTTCTGAAGAAAAATCTTGATTTGACATGAATTACCTTTCCTTCACAATTCTATACCCCAAATTCTTAACATTTTATTCATTTTCACAAAAAAAAGTAAAAAAAAATTATATTCATTTTCTTTTCCTTTGATCTAAGGTCTGAGAAAGAGATTACCATTCTTTTTTTTTTGTTTTTTTTTTGCAAGGCAATGGGGATAAGTGGCTTGTCCGAGGCCACACAGCTAGGTAATTATAAAGTATCTGAGGCCACATTTGAACTCAGGCATTCCTGACTCCAGGGCCCATGCTCTATCCACTGGGCCACCTTAGCTGTCCCACCATTCTTCTTGTGCCCTTAGTCACATTTCCCCCTATTCCTCCACATTTTCCCTTCAACCATCCATTATCTTTCTCTTTAATTGTCAAACTTTCTTTATCTCTTCACTCCTTCCTTGTTTCCTTCCTTTCCTTTTCCATCTCCTTTCATTGATTTTGATCTAGGCTTTATCCACTAAATGTGAATGTCCCCTAGATCTCTGTCATAGGTCCTCTTTTCTTTTGCCTTTATATTCCCTTACTTAGGGATCTTAGCAGTTGTCACTGGTTCAGTTATTTATGATTATATGTCAATGATTCCCAGATCTATTTATTTTATCACTAAATCTTTCCTGAACTCCATACAGAACTACATCACAAGTGTTTTTCCTTTTTTTTTTGTAAATCTTGAATTAGCATCTCAAACTCACTGTGTCCAAAACCAAACTCAATATTTTCCCCACAAACTTTCCTTTTCCCAACTTCCCTATTGCTCTCTGAGGGACCATTATATTCCCAGATGCTCATCTCACTCATCCCACATGTCCAATCTGTCACCACATCTTGTCATTTCTACCTTTACAACATTCCTTATATATATATATACCATCTATCTATTTACACTGCTACCACCATAGTTCAGATCCTTATCACTTGATTTGGAAATAGTCTTCTAAATGGTTTCCGTCCTTCAAAGCTGTCTTTCATCAATGCGGTCATACCTTTCATTCAGCTACCAAAGTGATTGGTCCTTATCATTTGTTCATGTCACTTTTCCACTCAATAAAATACAATGGTTCCCTATTACTTTTGGGATCAAATAAAATGCTCATCCAAATCTGACAACTTCTTGCCTTTCTTTCTTTGAATACTTTACTGTTCTCCCTGCCCTTTACAATCCAGTTATGTAGCCTACTTGCTAAGCTCACACATGAAGCTCCATCTCCTTTCTTTATGCCTATATAGTGGATGTACCTCATGCTTAGGATTCCCTCTGGGCTCAAATCTCTTGGTTTTCCTTGCTTCACTCAGTATTTAGTGCCTTCCACTATGTCCTTCCCTTTTTATCTTGTATGTACCTAGTTATTTATTTATTATTTCCATCTCTAGAATGTCACCTCCTTGAAGATAATATTATTTTTTGCTTTTGTATCTGAGTCCTTAGCATGATGCCTTAGCATATAAGAATCAATAAATCAGTCTATCAATAAATCAATCTATTAATCAAATGATTTAGTCAGTTGACTCACTGACATACCTAGCTCTCCCTGGCTTTTATTTATTTATTTACTCATTTATTTATGTATTTATTTATTTGCTTGTTTATTTATTTATATATTCATTCATTCATTTAGTTAATTAGTTAGTTTTTTGCAAGGCAATGGGGTTAAGTGGCTTGCCCAAGGCCACACAGATAAGTAATTATTAAGTGTCTGAGGTGGAATTTAAACTCAGGTACTCCTGACTCCAGGGCTGGTGCTCTATACACTGTGCCGCCTAGCCACCCCTCCCCTCCCTGGTTCTTAAAACAAAGAAACTTCACTTGACCCTGAATTTCCTTCACATTACCCCCTTATGCATCATCTCCTACTCACTTTTCAAACCCTTGAATTTCTCTTTAACTCCAACTTCCTCCTTTGTTCCATAGTTCCTTTGTTAAGTCCTTTATGCAACGGTCACTTCATAGTAAGACTACTCCTCAAACTATTTTCATCCTTAGGACCAAAAAAAAAAAACCCTAATAAATTGAAACTTCATATGCAATCCTTATTTATCTCCTCTCTAACTAGAGGGAAGAATTATGTTTCATCATCTGCTCTCTGTGTCTAAGATTGGTCTTTACATTTAATTTGATTCCTATTGTCATTTAGCATTGTTGCAATATGCAAATGTGTCCTCCTGGTTTTGCTTTATTCATTCTGCAGAAATTCATTTGTCTTCCTAAGTTTATTTGAATTTATCAGATGCATCATTTCAGATGGTGTGGAAATTAAAACAAATGTTTCTTCTTAATTTCCTCATTTATGCTTTAAATGCATTCCTCCCAAGTCAAATGATACTGGGTAAAAATCTTGACTCCCTAATATCCAAGCTTATCATAGCCTTAAATGTTTCAGCCTCATAAAGTGGCCAGCAGTGGGGACAAAATTAGAGATACAAATCACAAACTGAAAAGTTACCATTTGATTATTACAGATTGAGCACAAATAAGATTAAAGTAGAAGGCCGGCTTTACATCAGGTAAAGAAACTGACCAGACATTCATATACCTTAACTTGTTCAGCCATTTCCCAATGGACAGAATTACTTAATTTCTAGTATTTTGCTACCATAAAACAAAAAGAACAGCTACGAATATTTTGGTATATATATATATCTTGAATATTTCTCTCTGATATTAATTTCCTTGGGGCAAGTACTACCAAGTTTTGGGATTCATGAGTCAAAGGGTATGAATACTTCAGTAACATTTTTTTGGTAGTCTTCCAAATTGATTTCTAGAATAGGTGGAATAGCTGACAACTCTGGCAAAGAATGAATTATTGTACATGTCTTCCCAGATCTCCATCAATATTGACTATTTGTTTCTTTTATCATATCACCATTTTGGTGAGTGTGAAGTTCTCAGTCTGCATTTTTCTTCTTATTAATGATTTGGAACATTTTTTAGTATGATTTTTTAATAACTTGCATTCTTCTTTTTAGCAAAATTTAAAAAAATCTTCTTTTGACACCCCTCCCACAACCAGATTTACCTTATATTTAATTTCCATACATTTTGTATATTATTATTTTTTTAATGAGAATGTTCTCTTTCTCCTGATGTGATATAAATTCCTTGAAGGCAGGTACTTTTTTCATTTTTATTTTTATACTTTCAGTATCTAGTATGGTCCTGGTGTAGTGAAGGCATTTAATATATTTACATTTGATAGATTAATATGCTATCTGTTGAGGAATGACTTAAATCTTGCTGATTTATTAGTTGGGATAATTTATTAGGTGGAGATCAAGAAATCTAGAGGGAGGCCTCCTGCAGCCCTGGGAAGGCCTCTTCTGGACAATTTTGCAGTAAGGATATAGATGAGTCACTGAGGATGGCAGGGCAGAGATGGAATGTGACCTGTCAAGTTGGAGCTTGTGTCTGCAACGGGGACCTCATGGATCCAATGAAGTTTCTGAGTCCTTCTGAAAAGAGCAATCAAATCTACCTCCTAGGTTGTGGTGATGATCAAATAATATCCATAAAGGCTGGCATATAGCTGACATTGAATAAAAATGCTAGCTAACATTTTTAAATTCTGTATAAGAAATTGAATATTTTCTTGACATAGACAAATCAAGCAACACAAAAGTATTATTATTTAAAATAGTGAAGCAAAACAATAAAACAGAACAATTGTAACTAATTGTATATGTCGCTGTGGTAGACCTCAGCAATTTATGTTTTGTTCAAAGGAAGGAAGGCTATGGGCTTTAACCTTAAAGAGCTGATAATGAAGCTGTTTATTGAATCGAACTTAATTTGTGTTGCTCATTAACCTGATCTATATTTACATAGTTGCCCTAAGTCATTTGGATGCTGTTCTTTCATTCTTGAATAGCTGCCAAAATGATTTTCTTTAAGTGAGGATCTGACCACATCTCTTTCCTACTCAACAAATGCTAGTGGCTCCAAGATTGCTTTAAGGAGTAAATGAAAACTCCTGTCTTGGTACTTCCAGTCCTTCATAAACTGACTCTGAGTCATCTTTCAAGTCTTATTAAGCACGTCCACCCTTCACATAGTATTGTCAAACTCATCTTCCCATTCTTCACCATGCTACATTTCCTAGCTCCATGCCTTTGAATGTCCCCTATTCCTAGCTACTAATTCATCCTCTCCTCAGTTTCTGTCTTGCAGAATCACACATTTTCTTTAAGGATTATTTCAAATTCTCTCTTCTACATTGGGGTTTGTAACCTATGGTTGACCCTCAAGGAAGCCAATAGATAGATTTCAGGGTCTCCATGAGTTTAGATGGAAAAATAATCTTTCATTATCATTAATTTTTGGTTTCCTTGTAATTGTATTTGTTTTATTTCATCCCTTTGAAAACATGATTCTGAGGAGTCTATAAATTTCACTAGATTGCCAAAAGGATCAAGGATCCCAGAAGAAAAAAAATTAAGAGCCACTTGTCTACTTGAAATCTTTTTTTTAGCTTCCCAGATGCTAGTGTCTCTCCACAAATCTACCTGTACCTACTATGTAAGTATCTTTTCTTTGATAACTAGGTCATAAACTCATTGATGATAGAGATGAGTTCACTTCTGTGTTTGAATTCACAATGAATATTATAGTATGTGTAATATTTTGTTGTTGTTTATTCATTCCAGTTATATATGACTCTTCATGAGTCTATTTTTTTTGGGCAAAGATACTATAGTCATTTGCCTTCTTTCATTTTACTGGTGAGGAAACTGAGGTAATCAGGATTAAGAAACTTGCCTAGAGTCTCACACATAGCTAGTAAGTGTCTGAGACCAGATTTGAAGTCCTTATGACTCCAAGTCTGGTGTTTTGGCCACTGTACAAACTGACTGACCAGGAATATAATAAGAACTTAAAATTTCTTTGTTACTTGATTCCCTTCCTTGTTCTGCATATACCTCCCTTTTGGTTCTCCTATAATTCACTATATTGTTTATATTTACCCTGTGGTATAAAACATCCAGTTCCAGTAGCAAAGCTGGTTATAGGTTGTAGAATTTTAGTAATGGCATCCCTCTGACAATGCATCCTTTGGAGAAGGCTTAGTCTAGTTTGGTTTGTGGGTCAAGGTTCCCATGCCAACTTTGAAAGAGCTGGCCCCTCCATCACAGGCAAATTTGATGGCTACAAAATCCAGTGCTTGTGCCCTAGGGCTTGTTGTGGCAACAGAGCTGACTGCAAGAAATCACTTGGAAAACAACCCTGAGGAACACAATACTTTCATTATCTAAAATTCACAAAAATCAAAGACATTTTTAAATTAAATGCTTATAAAATGTTGATTCACAGAAGAAAATTGCCTTGTACTGGGCTTATAGGTTGAAAGATTTGGTGTCTGCCATTCTTACCTTTTTTATATCTTACCTTTCTGATTAGTTTTCCTTCTAGGTGTTGGTTTCTTTTTTTTCTTTTTTTTTTAGGTTTTTGCAAAGCAAATGAGGTTAAGTGGCTTGCCCAAGGCCACACAGCTAGGTAATTATTAAGTGTCTGAGACCGGATTTGAACCTAGGTACTCCTGACTCCAGGGCCAGTGCTTTATCCACTACACCACCTAGCTGCCCCTAGATGTTGGTTTCTTGCCCTTAATGACATTTGTTATATTCTTGTTTCTATCCATGTGTCAAAGAAAATTATGGATAGAGTATTTAATAAATGTTTATTTATTGATTCAGGTTTTGGTTTGAAAGTTGTGGAAAGGAGAGCATCAGTCATTTTCATCGTGACCTTAAGAGTGTGGGACTGACATAAAAAGGAACATGAATAGGATGATGGATTCATGGGATGATTGCTACATTGCTGGAACAGCCATTAAAGATCTATTTCCCTTCAGTGTTCTGCATAGCATCCTGAGTCATTCCATTCTCATGTGTTGAGGTCCCCAGAAAGGCTGCTCCAAGTTCAGAGCCAGCGATTTACTCTGATGATGTCATCACATTATTTCCAGGTATCACTCTGGTGGTCTCATGGTTAGTCATTTTTTTAATCACCCTGATTAGTTCTTTTTGCTTATAGTATGGTTTTGGAGTTCCTTGTTATCAAATGAGATAATATTGACTTAGCAGTTTGTGGATATAGTAGGTGCTATATAAAAGCTTATCCTCCCTCCTATCTGCTTTTGGATTCCATCTCTTCAGAGATGGCACTTGTTGGCCATCTCAGCTATCTTATTTTAGGAGGCAGGGAAAACAAAATTCTCTTTGGTAAGGGCAGGATTAGAGTTCTGTAGTCACAGCCAAAGCTATATGAATCATTTTGTCAAATCAAGGGAAAAATAACCAAACACATTGTACCAAGTCTATTCTCCAGTGGACCAGTACAAAAGCTAAATTAAGAAAAGGTCTTTGTCTTCTACTCTCCTGCCTTTATTATAAATGTATAGGTATAATAAATCCCCCAGTTTTGGATATGATTCAGATAAGGAAATTGAAACACAGGCTGTTACTTGCTCAAGATTATAAAGCAATGTGACAAAGTTGAGCTTTGTATCCAGGACATCTGACTTTATTGATTCCAATGTGTTTTTCTTGTACTTCCCCCCCATCCATTTTACACTTTCCACGTTTTCTTCATATTCATTTGGGGGTGATTGACCTGAGAAGTAAACAGTACTGCCACTGGATCAGGGAACATGACTCGCTGAAACTGCCTTTTTGTTCAGGGATATAAAAGCCAGAGGTCTCATTTGACCATTCAAGACTGTTTATTTTAAAAAATTACAAGTCAAGCTGGGATTTACCATGGGTGGTAAAGTCTTCCACATGCTCTTGATTGCAAATAATAGTTGATAGATTGAATCAAGGCCAAATACATTTCAGAGACTTTTGAAAGAGACTTATAAATCATTGGGGGGACTTTGGCCCATCCAACCATTCATCCACAGAAGAAATCCCAAATGGATGAAGAATATCTATTGTCCAGATTTAAACATGCATCTGAATGGAACCCCAATAGAGTTTGTCTAGCAGCACCTTTTGACACAGAAAAGGAAAATAGAGAATAAATTAGTCCCAGAATTGAATAGGAGAAGAGAAATGAAATGAATTGTTTTGGGTAAATTGTAAAGTACTTTTAGTGATGCAAGTTTTTTATAATGTAAAAGATCTACAAATATATATATATATATATATATATATATATGTATATATATATACATATATATATATTATTTTTTTTTGCAAGGTAAATGGGGTTAAGTGGCTTGCCCAAGGCCACACAGCTAGGTAATTATTAAGTGTCCGAGGTCAGATTTGAACTCAGGTACTCCTGACTCCAGGGCCGGTGCTCTATCCACTGCGCCACCTAGCCACCCCTACAAATATATTTTTTAGGTTCACTGTATGACTTTTGAACTCAGAAGCAACTACCTCTGAAGAGCTAGAAATGATTCACACTCAGGGCATTGGCAAGGCCCATGATGAGTCTGATCAGGCTACAAATTAACCAATAAGCAACTTCAAAGAAGAATTGGAATAGCAATATCATCAAATAATTATATGAGAGACAAAAGAGACTAGTTATATGGCAAAAACGAGATGACAGCTATGGCTTGAGTGCTCTTGTGGTGTCAGGAAAAGTGAAGGAACACCTTCAGCATTTTGGGTGGATCTCTTGCAATGATCTTTTAGACACCCAAGGATAAGAGTCACTGAGGCTGGGCAGCTATGATGGGTTGTAACCAGCATCAGTGAAGGAGTGGGATCCATAGATTCATTTAAGTATGAATAATTGAGAATAAAGAAAATTAGGATGACAAAGGGACTAGAGAGCATACCTTAAGAGGATGAGTTTAAGAACTTGAAAAAGTTTCTCAAAAAGGTTAGCTTGGAAGTAATAAAGATTTAGTGTGAAGTGTTTTAACTTAAATGTTTTAAGGACTAACTCAGAAGAAGCATTAGACCTATATAGCTTGTCCCTAGAAGGAAGAACTGGGAGCAACTGGTTGCAGAGAAACAGATTTCAATTTGACATAGGGGAAAAAATGTTTTAATAGTTAGAACTCCCCAAAAGTGGAATGGGTTGACTCACAAGATGATGATGACTATCTGTATATGTGTATATATATGCAGCACATGAAAGTTTGCACAATGCTTTATAGGTATAATATTATTTAATCCTCAGGATAATAATTTTAAGTATCACAGCTAGGATTTGTATAAAGTTATGAGATTTGCAAAGTGTCTTTCAAACATCTCACTGAGGTAGGGATATGATTATCCCCATTTTTCAGAAACTAAGTGATTTGGCTAAGGTCATTTAGCTTTAATCAGCGTCTGAGATTGGTTTTACACTCAAATTCTTGATCCCACCTGTCTACTCTTGGTAGGAATCTTTTGAATTGTTCACATTAAACAGACGAGAAAATTGAAACTCAGAAAAGTTGTGACTTGCCCAGAGTCACAAAGTCAACAATTATTTGAAGGTTCAGAAAATAACCTATAGAAAGAGTAGTATTTGAAAAGATCCAGGTTCAAGTCCTGACCATTGGGTAAATTTCTCTCCTTCGGAGTTTCCTATCACATATTCTATGAGGATCTCGACACACAAGTATTAAATTTTATGCATGCAACATATTTCCTCCATTAGGTGAAGCTATACTCTTTCCCCAGCTGCAACTTTAATGACCTTTATCATAGAATCTACCTATGAATCTTTTATTCTCATGGATTTCACATGTGCATGAGAAAATGCAAGTAAAATCCTTGGCACATAAAGTTTCTTTTGAATATTATTTCCTTTCCCATCCTTCCCTCCCAAACTGTTTTGGGAACCTTGACTGTCAAGCAGCATCTATTAAAAGTCTCCATTCTGGACACTAGGGATCAAAACCAAAATTAAATAACCCCTGCTCCCTGCAGGAATTCCATTCTATTGGAGGATGCAAAACATACCCATTTAAAGGATAGCAGAAGGAAATTTGATAAGGAAATAACATTAACAACTGTGGGGTTCCAAGAAATCATCATAGAGGAAGTGACCCATGAGCTGAATCTGGAAAGGAGGCAAAGATTCTATGAGTGACAGAGATGAGGAAGCAGTGCATTTCTGGAAGAGGGGCATGGGTTTAGGCAAGAGATGGATGCTGAGTTCAGAGAGTAGTTAGTATTTTGATTTACCTAGACTATAGATTTTATGAAGGAAAGTAATCTGAAGGAAGGCTGCAAAGTTTGTTGACTTGATCTACATTCATGCTAACTGAAAATCCATGCCCCATCATTCCGAAATGAAATTCCTAGATCATGAAATTCTTGAATGTTGAACTTGATGGGCTTTCAACTGCAATAAATTTTTTCCTCTGGAAATGGAACTTTTATGATGAGAGGTATTGATTATCCAGTAGAAGAAAAACGAATGAGAGTATTTAAATGATATTCATCCATAAAGAAGACATGGCATTGCCCTGAAGCTAGAGTTTTCTAATTAAAAACTAATTTTTAAGGAAAATGGATATTTAATACAAGGGAGAGAAAAACCATATTTAAGGACCAGAACTGTTTCTGTTGTATCACCGCACAGAAAAAGAATGACAGAATGATTTGGTGACAGCAAATGTCCCAAGAAGAAAAATAGTCACTCAAATTGCTGGGCCTGAAAAACCAATTCCACTGTCTGTGGGCTTCATTTGATGGAGACTAAGGTAGCCAAGGAGAAATGTTATTTTTTTCCCCTGTAAAAAAGCAGAGCTGCTGTTGGGAAGGAAAGAACATTTCTACCCTGCTGGTTTCTCCTCCCAATTTAGGATGAAACTGAATAGACATAGAAAATGTCTTGATTCTCCTCAGTAGCCAGTTTACAATTCTTTATCATTTATTGATCTCAGGGCATGGTCAGGCTATGTTTTGTTGGGCAAACCATTCAGAGCATCAAAAGGACAGCAACTTGTGCTGAGAGACAATAGACTAGAGTCATAAATAATAAGGCAAACGATCAAGGTGAGGGAAGTGTGGCGAGATGATGCAGAGGAGATCTATTGAGTGAATATTGGTAGAGTTGAAACTGCTCTCTCATTGGTCTTCAGTGAGTGATTAAAAAATACATTTACTGGGGCAGCTAGGTGGCGCAGTGGATAGAGCACCGGCCCTGGAGTCAGGAGTACCTGTGTTCAAATGTGACCTTGGACACTTAATAATTACCTAGCTGTATGGTCTTGGGCAAGCCACTTAACCTCATTTCCTTGCAAAAACCTAAAAAAACCCCACATTTATTTGCAATACCAATTAAGAAGAGAAGTAGCTAAGACTTGGAGTCAGGAAGATCTGGCTTCAAATCTAACCATGGATGCTAAATAGCCTATGATGAACTGTTTAGCTCATTGAATCAATCAGGCAACATTCTATAAGGCTCAGTTATTAAACGTTTTTTTGATCTTGGACTTCTCTGGTAGTCTTGTGAAGGCACTGTGTACTTTCTCAGAATAATGTTTTAAAGTGCATAAAAAAGACATATCAGATTAGAGAGGAAATCAATCATACTGAAATATAGTAATCAGAATATATATGTCTGTATATACAATATATATATATACAAATATACCTATAGATTTTTACAAATGTACATTATTTCCCATGTCATGTTTATATATCTATCTATATATCTATACTGTGTATTCATGTATACATACAATGTAACACGCATCATGAATCAATATTAATACATTTAGATGTTAGGCTAGACACTAAAAAAAAGCACAATTTCAATATAAGAAAAACCTTTTTTTTTGGAATGCCTATATTTGGAACCAGTTAATTCTTGGGAGTATAGGGGATAGTAAGGAGTAGTGGGAAGCATGATGGGATAAGCAATGAATTTGAAATTTTAGGATTTAATTTAAAGAAGACTGACATTTTCTACCTGTCTGCCCTTTGACAAGTTACCAGGTCTAGGTCTATGATTTCAAGAAAAAAAAATAGCCTGGGGGTGGCTAGGTGGCACAGTGGATAAAGCACCGCCCTGGAGTCAGGGTTCAAATCTGGTCTCAGACACTTAATAATTACCTAGCTGTGTGGCCTTGGCCAAGCCACTTAATCCCATTTGCCTTGCAAAAAAAAAAACCTAAAAAAAATAGCCTAGGTGCAATAGTCTGGCTATCATTTACTCCCCAATAACCATAGTAAGTTATTTAACCTTTACTTTCCTAATATGTAAAACAAATATCACAATATCAGGGCAATGCTTAGTCCCATTCCTAGCTATATTTCTAAGGAATATTCCTGCTATTCTCATGGTCAATACTCATCCATTCAGTTCTACGTTTGCTTCCCATCTTGCATCTCGGGGTTACTATGAGTCAAATCAAGTAAATAACCATTTATCAAGTGTTTACTATGTACCATCCATTGGAGATAAAAAATTAAAAGTGAGGTTGTCCAAAAGGAAATTGCTTCACGTGGAGTTAGGAGAGGCTTAGATTCAAATCTTGCTTCTGAATCCTTACTAGATGTAAGATCACAGATTTAATAGGTGTATGATCACAGAAGTCAGTCTTTTGGACCCTTGTTTTCTTCATCTGGAATTTGGAGACAAAGTAACATTATAAGATTATTATAAGGATGAATTATATTAAGGAAACCAAAGTTCTTTGTAATCTGAAGTGTAACATAAATGACAGCTGTTATCATGTGGGCCTAATAGACCAATGACACCTCCCTGCACCTCCCATGAACAAGATCTTCTAGTGATTTGGGAAAAAATAATCTTTTCTTTCCTAGAATCCGAAGTATTATTGAGGTTTCTTTAATGTCTGTGGAATAACATAAGGTACCTTCAAAGGAACAATTAGAATTATATTCTCAGGGGAACCTCAGAACACATCCATCTAATCTAAGTGGTACCTGAGACATGTTTTCCACTTCTACAATATTCTGGACAAATAATTTGATCAGCATCACACAGTAAGTATCTAGTGTCATATTTGAACTCAGGTCTTTCTGACTCCAAGTTCAGTGCTCTAACCATTGTACCACCTAGCTGCCTCAGAGGCCTCCTATTCCATATCTGAATATCTGTCTTCTTTGATAGATCTTCCTTACTGAATTAAAATTTAGCTCTTTAAAATAATGCTCATTATTAAGAATGATTAAGAATACTCCATTTTGTGGTGAGATAAAACATGGTAGCCATCTTTTCAAATCATGGTTGATCCAAGTAATGTCATCCATAGATTTAGAATGGATGGAGATAAAGAGGAACAATGTGGAGGTAAAATTCTGGCAGGCAAGCATGAGAAACAAAGAAAAGGACATGCTTCATTTAGAATCATAAATTTAGAGCCATCAGGGACCCTAGAGACCATCTACTTCAACCTCCTTATTTTTTACAGATAAAGAAACTAAGAAAGGTGAAGTGATTCATTCACACTGGTAAGTAGGAGAATTGGAGTTTGAACCTAGGTCTTCTCTTGTTACTATAGCAGCTGCCTTTTCAAAGACTTATTTGCAGCTCCTCTTACTGGGTAGGGGATATGCTCAGTGGGGGATCTGAAATTCCGAGAAGTGACAAATTCTGAAGATTAATCACTGGCAATTTTCATTAATGATGAGTCATTAGTCATTAATCATTCATGATTTCCTTTCTTACAACAATGATAGAGGTAGGCAAAGGAAAAAAGTCTCTGAGCAGTAACTAAGACATTTTACTTGTGCTATGTCCCTCCATTCTATCAACTTAGTCATTCTTAATGAAATCAGTTCTCACTGATGTGACACCCTTGCTTTTTCAAGTACCTTTGATATGTGCCATCTAGTGGGCACTAAAATGACAATGGACCTTTCTTTGTTATTTGCTCCTGTTTTCAGCTTAGCTGCTTTGAGTGGTGATAGATGGGCTTCCTTCATGGCTGCTAAAGAGACACAATTTAGCTTTGATGAGTTATCACTCTCTCATCTTTCTAGTCAGTATGGTTCAATAGTAAATTTGATTTCTAATGAACTTGTTACTAATGAATAGTTACAAGTCTTGGCTCTCACCGGTCATGAGATTTTGAAAATCAGCTGACTGCTCAAAGCCTCAGTTTCTTCATCCATAAAATGGGTATAATAATCCTTATGCACAGAGTTGTTATGAAGAAGGAGCTTTATATAGCTTATATGGCTTTATATTTAAGAAATAAGCTCCTATCAGTCTCATGTTTTCTCTCACTGTTGTTATCTCTCTGCTTTCTTTTTTAGATGATGCACCATGCCTAAAATCTTTTCTAGCTCCCTCTCAACACCCACACTATCTCATTGGACTCCATTTGTAAAAAAATAAATAAATAAATAACAAAATACTTCCGAGGACATTTTCCTTATCTTATAAGCCCCAGTGAACCTATTAGCATTTAAGTCTTCTGTAGGCAAAGTTGTAATTTAAGTGATTTATTTGAGTGATTGGAAATGCAGGGACTATGGCAGTCTGGTAGATCAGATCTTTGTATATAAATGAGACCTTGCAAGAGTCTCTCAGATTAAACCCCATGTGGATACTGCTTACTCTTAGATACATGGAGAGATGGAAGCTAGCCTAGAATGTCAGAGTTAAAGGGGCATAGAATACAGAATGTTACATGTGGAAGGATCTTAGAGCATAGAAGATACAATGATAATTCTAGAAAAGACTTTGGAGCACAGATCATAGAATACTGCATTTGGAAGAAACTTAAGAACAGAGAATGTCAGAGTTGGAAAGAATCACTGAGAATGTTTGAACTGGATAGTATCTTAGTACCTGGAAAATAAAATAGAGCTGTATAAGATCTAAGACACTATTGGGATTTAAAGGAACCTTAGAAAAGAGAATGTCAGAACTGGAAGGGGCTTTAGAATACAGAGTTGGGAGACACTGTAGAATATTCAATTTTTAAGCTAGAGGAGAATGTCAAGACAATGAATGTTGGAGATGTAAACAAAGGAAGGACATAGAGTAGAACACATGAAAATGTAACAATAATAATACTCATATTTTTATAGAATGTTAAGATTTGAGGAAGTTTGTTAGAATACAAAATACAAAATACAAAATATCAGAAACTACCTTTAGGCCGTTGACTATAGAATATGGAATACTAGAGTCGGGTGGGATCTTATAGAATAAAGAAGGTAGGCTAAAAGAATTCTCAGAACTTAGCATATATTTAATATTAGAGCAGAAAGGGGTGTTTTAAATATTAGACCATAGAGAAGGGACCTTAGAGAAAGCATAACACAAGTCCCTTCATTTTGTAGGTGATGAAAGTGAGTACCAGAGAGATGTGTCTTGTTCAAGGTCATACAGTTACTTAGTGAATGAGCTGCGATTAGAAACCAGGACTTTTGAGTTCCAGTTCTGTTTTTTCAAGGTCATCAAGTTATTGCACTTCCAAATAAAAGCCAATCCTTGATCAGAGTGTGTCCAACCTCTCAGCCCTCAGGTCTTCTACGTTGCAGGCCTCAGTTATGGCAGAATCTAATGTGACATTTATTCATTTTCTCTGGAGAGCATTCCCAGGAGAGAAATTATTTTATAGAAATAAGTTCACATCTCAAGGGCAGAAGAAAAAAAAGTTGAATTGGTATTCCAGATATATTAATCAGAATGTGCCAGGTGCTGGGAAGAAATAATCCAGTGAAACCCCAAAGAAATAATATGAGCTCTGGGATTCTTTCCTTCATTTGTCCTTTTATCTAGATTTCCCAGAGTACTGCCTTTCTTGAGCCTCTGCACCTGCCATTCCCTAGTCTAATTTTATTGTTAGCAACACAAAGTAACTATCACTCAATATTGTTCAATCAACAAACATTAATGTATGCTTATTGTCTATTTGGCTGTAGTGATACATACAGAATTTTAAGTATGGTCCTGACCTCAAAAAGTTCATAGTCAAACTAATGAAAGAAGAAGGAGTTATATATAAGTGAATGATAACTTATATATGATAAGTGAATAGAAGGTAAGGGGATGAAGGAGATCTTAAGGTAGGCTGAGTAAGTTGGATAAGATTTACATAGATGGAAGATAGATCACTCTGGCCAAGGAAAATTGTATAAATGTATGCAAGGAGGCTGGAGACAGCGTGACTCATACAGGAGGTTACAGTTAGATGCCTGCAGCAGAAAATGTATATTGGGAATAGAGTTAAATGAGGCTAGAAAGGTAGACTAGGGTTGGCTTAAGTGAAACCTTGAAATATATGAAGAGTATATATGATACAGTGAACCAGGAAAACCATTCTAAATTATGAAAATGACAACAGAATGTTGATGGTATTTGAGAAAATTTATTCTATAATCAGAGTTGTAAACAGAGTAAAGTAATTTGAATTTTTCCCAGGGTACTTCAGAGGAATGCATGCTTCCTTGTCATGGTTGTCTTCTGATCTCTTGTATCTCCTAACCCTCTCCTTGCCTATGGTCCTTGGTACAATTGAACTTGCAAACTTGCCCAGTCCCAGAATCCTTTGTGAATCCAACATATCACACTTTATCTCACCAATATGGGTGCTAGGAGGATACATTACTATAAAATGGGGCATTCGTTGTATATTTGAACATGAAAAAAGTGCAGGGAACAGGAAGAAGAAAAGAATCCAAGAAAGAAAATAGAAGTAGTCATCAGATAGCAATTGGTGAAAGGGAGTTGCTAAAAAAAATAATAGCAACTGAGAAGGAAATTATGTAAAGCTTTGCAAAATAGCATGCAGTTAGTGCCTCCAGTTTTGGAAATGGTAATATCTTTGAATTATTTGGAAACTTCCTGGAATTCATGTCTCTGAGAACACCATCACCATGTGACTCAATCTGCAGCAGGTTGGAATTAGTTTTTGAAGTTGGTGACTCACTAGACCCATAGTATTTTGTTTAGCTCATAGTCTATGAGGCCACTAGGAAACTCATGATGAGGAGCAGTCTTCTTTTTTTTCCTCTTCCTTCTTTGAGTCATATTTATGTTGCTGGCCCTGGCAATATCAAACAGAGTCTGTCAAGGCAATAGCTCCACACAGTGTTGGCTTAACATACAACTCTGGAGACAGATTGCTTTTCTCCAGCCTAATGCCAATGAGATGTTTCTTGAGTCAAAGGTCATATCTCAGGTTGCAGGAGTAGTTTATAGTTTTCCCTTTCCACTCTGGTTCCTCAACACCTGAACTTGATCTGACTGGTTCAGTGGTAGTGAAAAATGTTTTTAATTAAAAAAAAACCCCAAAGATGGTGGATTCTCAATTCCTGGCCCTTACCACTTGACATCTTCAATGCTGATGATGTGGTTTGAGCAGCTCTACTTTTAAAAAAGTGTCTTCAGCCAGTGTCTTCATACTTGGTCTTCAATTTGTTTCTAGTGTACCCTGATTCTTGCTGTAATGGTTACTCTTATCAGACATCTCTTGGGCCAGTACAACTTCTGAGTTCTGACCTAGCATTTGTGTTCTCTCTCTCTTACAAAGATGATGTCTTATCTGGATTTATTATACCCAGCAGATTAATGGGCACTTTGAACTGTGCAGACTGTCATCTATTCTCCCTTTCAAACCCTCTTCATTTCCTCCTCAAATTACCTCTCTTTTTAGATGGAAACTTGTCTTTGTTATTTGAAGGAACAACAGGTGCCATAAGTCAAAATGTCAGCTGTTGAGTGGATGAGGGTGAGGACAAATTTCTGGAATTACCCAGCTGAACTTTTGGCAGGTCTTTTCTTAAAAGACCTCACTCAAATTTTGTATACCTTAGACTTTGATTTCTTTTCATTAAAAGGTTATATGTTAGGGCAACTAGGTGGTATTGTGGATAGGGTGCTTGACTTGATGTCAGGAAGACCTGAATTCAAATGTGGCCCAAGACACTTACTAGTAGTATGACCTTAGGTCAGTCATTTGACCCTGTTTGCCACAGTTTCCCCAGGTAGAAAATGATCTAGAGAAGAAAGGCCAAACTACTCTAGTATCATTGCCAAGAAAATGCCAAAGGGTGTCATGAAGAATTGGAAATTACTGAACAACAACAAGGCACAACAACAAGGCTCTTAATAAATGCTATAAAAAAGTTATGTTTATATTAAAGAAAAGATTATAGAAGCAGATGGAAGTATTGGAAGTTAAGTCCAATCTCCTTCATTCCCCCTTCCATTTTGCAGATGAAGAAACTGAAACTCATAGAAATGGTGACTAAAAAATCATAAAGGTTCATAATTCATAGTTCATAGTTCTCTTTCTTCAGCATTTTTTCATAGAATTAAAATCAGAAGACACACCAGAGCTCCTTGAGTCCAACCTCCAACCTCTTGTTTTACAAGTGAAGACAATGAAGTCCAGAGAGGATAAGTTCTTTGACTTGATATATGATATAATGGATGTTATCCTTCATTTTTTTTTATTTTTTGCAAGTCAATGGGGTTAAGTGGCTTGCCCAAGGCCACACAGCTAGGTAATTATTAAGTGTCTGAGGCTGGATTTGAACTCAGGTAGTCCTGACTCCAGGGCCGATGCTCTTTCCACTGTGCCACCTAGCTGCCCCAATGATGTTTCTTTATGTGGGTATTAGTACCTGAGTATAAGCAGTTTAAGGTTTGTTTGTTTGTTTGTTTATTTAGGTTTTTGCAAGGCAAATGGGGTTAAGTGGCTTGCCCAAGGCCACACAGCTAGGTCATTATTAAGTGTCTGAGGCTGGATTTGAACTCAGGGACTCCTGACTCCAGGGCCTGTGCTCTGTCCACTGTACCACCTAGCCACCCCATCCTTCATTTTCAAAGAAGATCCTGATATCAGGGAGGTGATGGCATGACAAGCATGTGAAATGGTTTTGAGTGAAGGGATACTGTGCAAAGTTACCAGTCTTACTTTTTCCTCTAGAGTCATCTGGGTTCAGTGGCCAAATGTGAACCAGGAAGATTGGAGATGGGCCTGTATGTGAGGTAATCAGAGTTAAATGACTTGCTCCCAAGGTCACACAGTAAGTACCCTGAGGTTGGATTTGAACTCAGGTTCTCCTCACTTCAGAGCTGGTGCTCTACCCACTGCTCTATCTAGCTGATTGATTTTGGGGGAGATCACAGTTTCTTTGGGTCTTAATGAGATACTTGGACTACTAGTCCAGTCCCTTTCAAAGCCTGATCCAGAGATTCTTTGGTACTAAGTGAGCTTGCCCCAAGTTCACACAGACAGTTAATGGCAGAGCTGGTATTTGAGCCCTGGTTCAGTGGGCTCTATTGGAAGTCATAAAGTCAGCTGGGATGGTCAGGCAGCAAGGGTCTGTGAACTTTAAAAAAATTTAATTATATTCATATGGAATTGGTTTCTTCTGTAATTCTATGAGTTTTATGTATTAAGAAATATCATGGGGGGGCTAGGTGGCGCAGTGGATAAAGCACCGGCCCTGGAGTCAGGAGGACCTGGGTTCAAATACTGTCTCAGACACTTAATAATTACCTAGTTGTGTGGCCTTGGGCAAGCCACTTAATCCCATTTGCCTTGTAAAAAAATAACCTAAAAAAAAAAGAAATATCATTCTGGGAAGGCTTTGGAGGCTTCAACAGTTTTCCAAAGGGGGTCTCTCCCCCACCCCCTTCTCTCTTTCTCTCTCTCTGTCTCTTGCACACACACACGCACACACACACACACACACACACACACACACACACACACACACACACATTAAGACCCCTGGTGTAGAAAGATAGATTACTAAAGAATGAGGAGCTCTGGCCTTAGAGGAAGAAGATCTGGCATGAAGGCACTTAATATCTTTGGGCCTTACTTTTCCTGACTGTGAAGTGGGGAATGAAACAACTTTCATCTATTAAAGAATTGTAGGGTAGGAAAGTGATTTTGGAATCTTAAATCATTATCTAAATGGGAATGAATATTATTCTATGGAAAGATTCATTAAAGGCAAGTTGGAGAAGAAGTGAAGAACAGCAGAATGACTCTTTTTTTTTTAAATAAACTTTTTCTTTGGGAGTGAAAAACTGTTGCTTAGCATGACCTGAAGCCTCAACCAATTCCCAATTCCCAAGACACTAGGGGATTTAAAATTAAAAAAAAAAATAAAAAGAAGCTCTCTGTATTTTGTTTGGGTAAAAGAGAAAAAAATTCAAATTGAAGCTTTTCCCTCTTCACACAGAACTACTGACTCAAAATCTCAAAGATGGAAAATGCCCAGAAGGCATCTGGTCCTATTTATACATGAATAGGAAGTCATTCAAACTCAGGGTTTTATACTCCTTGTTTAGTGGTCTTTCCATTGAAGAGAGAGGGGACTCTGTGGATGGGACTGGGCTTGGGATTTAGGTATCATTCATTCCATCACCTTTTCTTGCCTACTTTCACCAGACTTTTGAGTCTGATTTCTGATTGCTTATCTGATCTCCACAGAAATCACCTTTCCACCTTGCCCTGACATGAGATAGTGAAATGTAGTAGAAGATTCTTGGACCTGGGTTCAAATCCTGTCCTGTGACTCTTAGTAGTTATATTAACATATGAAGATTGTTTAATCTTCTTCAATATGATAAGAAACAGAACGTGAACCTAGAGTTTCCTCAGTCTAAATCTATACTATACCTCATTTTATCTGAGATTGTAGGATTTGGAGATTTGAAGCTAGAAGGGATCTCAGAAATTATCTAATTAAATTAGTTCAATCATGTGACTCCTTATCCAAGAAGCTTTAGTGCCTCCATTGGGATAATATGAAAAGTATTTGGTTGAAATTTAAAATCCTTCTTGCTAAGTCTCTAGCCACCATTTCCTGGCTTGTTAAACATTGGTCATCTCAATATTTTATAGGGCTCAGCCACCCTTACACACTTGCTGTTCCTCACTATACCCATCTCTTTTTCCTTGTGTCTTTGCCTGGTTAGCCATACCAATCCTCTTCCCACTCCTGCAACACTCCTTCCACTTAGAATTCTAGCTTTCCTCTAGAGTTCATCTCAACCTTCTACCTTTTCTGATCCCACTTAACTGATCTTGGATCTCTTCGATTATAATTTGCATCTATGCAAAAAAATATACATTTCCTTCAAATAATGCGAGGTGATTGAAGTTTTTTCAGACAATCAGTCAACAAGCATTTTTTTTTTAGTTTTTTGCAAGGCAAATGGAGTTAAGTGGCTTGCCCAAGGCCACACAGCTAGGTCATTATTAAGTATCTGAGGCCACATTTAAACTCAAGTACTCCTGACTCCACTGTGCCACCTAGCCCCTCTTCTCCCCATTTCTAATACACATTCTCACTTATTCACATTTGATTCTGTAGTTATGCCCTTTTCTATGCCTAGAATGACCTTCCACCCCAAACCTTCACCTCTGCCAATTGAAATCCTTCCTTACTCCTTCATAACTGAAGTCTGATTTCCCATAGTCTGAAATGGTCTTCAAACCCTTTTACCTAATCAATTACTTTATATGTGCCTCTTTGTTGAAATGAATCATGTTTTGAAAAATGTTATCTGTATAGATTTTTTTATGTCCTAATAAAACTGTGATCTTCATGAAGGTAGAAACTATGCTGCAGGAGTTCAGAGTAGAAAGAAAACCATGTGAGTTAGCTTTGGAAGACTTCAGAGAAGATTTGCGACTTACATCTAGGCCTGGAAGAAAGGGTATGATTTGGAAAAAAGAGAAGGATGTGATCAATAATGGACAGGGAAAAATTATGGGCAAAGACACCAAAGTAGGACAATAAATAATATTTATTATTTAAAAAAATTCTTTTCTTTTCTTTTTTTGTTTTTGCAAGAAAAAGGGGTTAAATGGTTTGCCCAAGGCCACACAGCTAGGTAATTATTAAATGTCTGAGGCGGGATTTGAATTCAGGTACTCCTGACTCCAGAGTCAGTGCTCTATTCACTTCACCACTTAGCTATCCCAAAATTATTTTATTTTCAATTCATGGAATAAAATAAGCCTTTCTATAACAGTATAATAAGGATATATTGCACATGAAACTGTAAGTCTACCATGTAAAACTTGCTATTCCCTCCAAATATGTCATTTTGTAAATTTCTTTTTTTCCACTTTCTTCTTACCTCCCTCAACAGTACCCTAGAAATTCTATCATTAGACACAAATAGATATATATGTAAATGCATTCTATACATCTATTTATCAGTTTTTCTCTGGATGCAGATAGTATATTTTCCCATATGTCCCTTATTTTAAACTTGTGTATGCTGAGCCAAGTAGAGGAATAATGGTGGGAAATAAGAGGGATGGGGGAGGGAGTTGGATAGATGAGGTAGAGTAAGATTGTGGAGGCCTAAGCAGAGAAATTTAGACAATGACTTGGGTACTAGGGAGCTATTGCAGGTACTTGAACAAGAAAGTAATATGATATAAATATTTTCAGGAGATGAATCTGTCAGTACTGTTCAGGATTATTTGAAATGGGGAGGATAAGCAAGGATGCTGAATTTGAATCCTGTCTCAGTCATTGCTAATTGTAATACCCTGGCAAGACACATAACTTCTATTTCTGTTTCCTCATCTGTAAAATGAGGGATAATAATAGCCCTTGCTTTATAGGAATGCTGTGAGAATGTAATCAGATCATATTTCAGAGCTCCTTTACAAACTTTAGAAATCTATATAAATATTAACTATTATGAATTATTATACCAGCTTAGAGAATATTACAGGAATCTAGATAAGATGCGATGAGGGTCTGGATTAGAGTCCTTATCATCTTATATGAATATCACATTCTATTTTAAGTTCATTAATCATTTCCTTAAGGGTAATGTTGCTTTATGAAGCACACATTCTTGGTCCCAATTATAGTTCCAATTTCATTTCTTATTAATATATTCTCTGGCCCAGGAGTGACTGTAGGAGAAACAAAGCTTTGTATCTCCCATTTTTTTTTTGCTCTTCTGATCTCAGTCATCCTTTCAGCCTGTTCTGTTCCACTAATTAGAACACCTGAGACTTCTTTTTAGGATTAAATGAGACTCTACTTCTTACATCTGGTAAGAGCTTTGTGGGGTGGGGTGGGGTGAGGGAGAGGGACAAAGTGCCTCAGGTTGAAGGTGATTTAGCTTCGAACAAAAACTTTGTATTGCTCCAGCTTTGTAGAGAGGAGGAGAGGACTGAGCACTGTACTTTGTATTTTTGCATTATTTGCCCCATTTGGGTTGTTGGGTTGGATAGCCATTCTGATCTCTCCTGATTACCACTGGATTCTGTCAGCACTTTCCTTCTGTGTATTTTTCCAAGCTCATCCCTGCACAAGTTAAATGCTTCTTATTATACTGTAGCATCCTTTGCTAGTATACAAAAATTGCCTTTGCTAGTATATACATTCTAGCTGGTTGATGGCTTCTCTTCTTGGTTTTCATTTCCCAGGCTATGACTCCAGAATCCCATTTACTTATAGCAAACACCATTTCTTCAGGCTTCCATTTGCCTGAAGCTACACTTTTTTAGCTGATGCAATGGTTGTTCTTTATTTCTCTTTTCTTTAACTGAGGAACACAAGGAGTGTTGACATCTTCAGGTACACTAGCCAACTCCAATTGAAAAGGTAGGAGCTAGTAATTCACCAAGCCCTCATCTGTAGCCTCGGGGGGTCAATTCAAGGAAAGAGGCCTGTGGTCCATAGAAAACATCCTTTGTATGTACCAGCCAACCCCAGTGGTGAACTGGTCAAACAGCACTCTGAGTGCCTCTGTCTCATACAATGGTAAGAGTGTTGGGTTTGGAGTAGAGGGATCCTGCCACAGACTAGTTGAATGATTTTAGTAAATGACAAGCCTGTATATCATTTGGTTATCCTGATTAGCATCTATAAGCATCTTATTTTTATAGAGCTATTTTTATTTTGTCATCCTCCATTAAATTATGAGCTCTACAATGCCTACCTTTGACTTAGGGAGTCCTAAATGATATAACAGATAGTATGAACTTGGAATCAAAATTCCAATCCTTCTTTAGATACTTTTGAACAGTGTGACCCCAGACCAAGTCACTTCCTTTCTTTCAGGCTTAATTTCCACATTTGTAAAATGGTACTATTAATAGTGTCTATTTTACAGAGTTATAAGAATCAATTAAATACAAAATACTCTGCAAAACTAAGATGCATTGGAAGTCCTAACTATTATCACTTTCTTCAGCTTTAAAATAAAATTTGACCAGATGACCTCTAGTGTCCCTTGTTCTTGTTCCCCTCTGGCAATCTTAAACAGAGAAATTATTTTTTATATTTTGGAAAGCTGCATGGTATAGTGGATAAAAAACTGAACCTGAAGGCAGGAAAGTCAGACTCTGCCTCACAAACTTACTAGCAAATGACATACTAAGCTAAAACACGATAAATGCAAAGATCCAAGCTTTTGGAACAGAAAATCATTATTTGATACTGGGAAAAATGGAAAAGAATATGGCAGAAACTAGATACATACCAACATCTCACATTGCATGAAAAAGATAAGTTCCAAATGATTTTTATCCAAATGATTAAGGGTGATACTATAAGTAAAGTAAGAGAGCATGGCATAGTTTATCCATCAGGCTTATGAATAAGGAATGAATTTAGGAACAAAGGAGATAGAGAATATTGAAAAATGTAGAACAGATAATTTTGTTTATAAAAACTTAAAAAGTTTTTACGCAAACAAATCCAGCATTACAAGGAATGCAGAAAACTGGGAAAAATTAGCAAGTATCTCTGATAAAGGCTTCATTTCTCAAATATTTACAGAAGTTAATTTTATAAAAATACAAGTCACCCTCTAATTGTTAAATTAGCAAAGGATATTAATAGGCAGTTTTCAGACAAAGAAATGCAAATTAAAACAACTCTGAGGTATCACTTCACTTGTCATAGCGGCTAATATGAAAAAAAAGGAAAATATTGGATGTTGGAGGGAATGTAGGAAAATTAAGACACAAATACACTATTGGCAGAATTGTGAACTAATTCAAAGCAATAATTTGGAACTATGTCCAAAGGGCTAAAAAACTCTGTATATCCTTTGATTCAGCAATATTGCTGCTAGGTTTTTATCCCAAAAACATACAGAAAAAAGGAAAAGGGCCTACTTGTACAAAAAATATAGCAACTCTTTTTATAATGATTGAGAATTGGAAATCAAAGAGATGCCCACCAACTGAGGTGAATGGCTCAAGAATTATATGGTATATGGTTTATAATATATGTATAAAAAGTACATGGTATTTGTATATATGCTGTATATATAAAATATATGCTATATGTATATATAAAAGTATGCGATACATTGTTGTAATAGAATACTAAGTTTGCTGTAAGAAATGACAAGCAGAATAATTTCAGAAAATTCTGGAAAGGCCCACATGAACTGATGCATAATGAAGTCAACAGAATCAGGGAAAACATTGTTTCATAGTAACAGTAATATTGTTGGATGAAGAACTATGAATGACAGCTCTTCTCAGCAATATAATGATCCAAGACAATCTCAAAGGACTAATGAAATATATTGTCTGCCTCCAGAGAAAGAACTGGTATTAATCGAATATAGTCTAAAACTTGCTATTTTTCAATATCCTTCTGTCCTTTCTTTTATTTGAGTCTTCTTGTACAAAATAACTAATATAGAAATAATTTACATAATTTTCAAGTATAATCTATAACTGATTACTTGCCACTTCAGGGAGGGGCAAGGAGAGGGAGAGAGGGATAAAATTTGGATCTCAAAACTGTAAATGAAATTGTTAAAAAAAAGAAACTAGCCTGGTTACCTTAGGAAAGTTACTTAAGTTCTCTGAACCTCACTTTCTTCATCTATATAATGGAAAGTTTGGTTGTAGTATGTGGATAGAGTAGTGTGATCCTGGGTAAGTCAATTAACCTCTATCTATCTCAATTTCCTCAACTGTAAAATTGGGATAATAATATCATCTTTCTCACAGGGTTTTTGTGAGGATCAAATGAGATAATATAATGTGCTTAGCATATAATATGTACTTAATAAATGTTTGATGATATTGATGATGCCTTGTCCTTCATTCATAAAGAAGACCAAGACATCAGGGAAGGTGATACCTTGACTTTCACGTGAATTGGATTTGAGTAAGGGGTGCTTCTTCCCTAATGCAGCATCTGCCTCACTTGATTGTTATGATGAGCAAATAAGAAATCACATATGTAAAAAACTATGTATTTCTTAACTATAGGTGAGCTAATAATACCCATAGGATATTGGGAAAAATCTCATAACCTCTTTGAGCCTCAGTTTCACCATCTGTAGGGTGAGGGCATTGGACTAAATGACCTCTTCCCACTTTAAATCTACGATTTTTCCTTGACATTTTTCGCCAAGGGAATGAACTCATATACTCGTCATGCTCTCCCCTTCTGCTAATCATATCTAAAAGATCGCTCTCCTGAGGGAAGGGGCAGCTATCTTCTTGTGATGCCTTCCATATTTAGCAAGGCTAGTCTTTATATGGAAGAGATGCACAGTCTGTTACCAGCTTGTACTGATAGTCTTTCCTGCTTGGTTGGACTTGCTAGAGATTTCGTTTTCTTAGAATCACTTTGGAAACTCCAGAATAATCT
Organism: Macrotis lagotis; assembly: GCF_037893015.1. Lineage (NCBI taxonomy): Eukaryota > Metazoa > Chordata > Mammalia > Peramelemorphia > Peramelidae > Macrotis > Macrotis lagotis. The sequence continues at coordinate 254,573,085 of NC_133660.1, read as the reverse complement.
GTATTCGCAGGTGGAGACCTGAGGAGGAATACTGAGATGAATATCAAAGGTTACTTTATATAGGCAGAGACAAAGACAAAAAGGAGAGGCAGACTATAACAGGAAGACTCCTCTCTTGCTTTGGTGATGGCAAGTGTTGGGATGTGGGATGATTTCTATGTGAAGATATTTTGGTTATGTTTTTGTCAATCTTCTCTCCCTGAAACATTGCCTAATTCTGAGCAGTTTTAGGTATGGGCTTTATTCTTGAGAGGAAGGCCTGCATTTCATTCGTTGTTAGACACCCCTTCCCTCCCTTTCAGTACCTGGCAGAGCATTTTGAAAAGACAAGACATTGAATACAGGGTGGTTTTTTTTTGTTGTTGTTGAATGGAATTCAATTGTGTCCCTGCAAAGGCTAGAAAGGTTTCAGGATGGAGACCTAGCTTTGATGGTGAGTTAGCTCCCCCTAGAGGTCACCATGTGCTTCTATTTCTGGGCAAAAGAAGGGTGCACCTGTGAACACAGCTCTCATCTGACAGCCTTAGCAGTTGCCCCCCCCCCTTAGCAGATTTTGGGGGCCAGGTTTGGTCCCCTCTGGATAATGGTGATGATTTCCTCTATCTCCATATCACAATTTTTCTCAAGAACAATTTTGATGAAAACTTTTGGAAAACAATATCTCTTTATCATCATGTCATCTCTAATTAATTCTTGGAGGGAGATGGTCTTTGTCTTTGGGGAATGGGGGGGTCATTCTAACTCCCTCAAATCAGGAATACATCCTGGCAATGAACATGAAACAGTGGCATGTAAGTAGATTGTAGAATCTCAGACCCAGATAGAGGTCCTCAGAAATCTCATTGCCCAATATAGACCAGGATCTAAGAGGGTCCACAAGGTCAAAATTATTTTCATAATAATATTGAGATGGTTTGATTTTAATATGGTAAATATTAATAGATATAGATATATAAACAAAATATGTTAGGAATTTTTAAGAATGTAAAGGGATCCTGGGAGCACAAAGTTTGGAACTGCTCACCAAGGCCTTTACTCTTAATTATCACAGGAGGAAACTGAGATGGCATAACTTTCTCAAGGTTGCAGACTGGCGTGGAGTACAACTGGGATTACAGTCCAAATCACTTGACACCGAATCCACTGCCCTTTCACAGAAATACTTAAATATTTTAGAGAAAAAAATAGTTCATTTCTCTCTGTCCAGAAAACTCCTACAGTTATTTTCAGAAGCTTGCGGTTTTCAATTCAGTAAGAATTAATTAAGCACTTATTATGTGATGTAGGGATCCTATAGCCAGATCCTCTAGAACTGACTTCAAATCCTGCTTTTAAAGATCATAGCTGTATAATCTACCGGTGTTAGAGAAAACCTCCAAAACTTGTTGCAAAGAAAGTGTCAACTCACATTGGTAGACAGTTTCAACATTAGGAGTCCCCTATGACTACAAAATTACAGGTCTAGTTCTCATTTCTATTTTTACCCAGAGACAGGCTCCATGTAAGGCATTGGGGATATGAAGAGAAAAATGGAACAGCCCTTACCTACAATGATCTTTTATTCTCCTGGGTCAAGTTCATTGGTCATAGTAGGTCATACTAGGCTTGACCTTCTCACATCAATACAGATGATGTCCTCTGAACCCCAGGTAAAAATGCAAAGCTTCTGCATAGTCTCTTTTGAACAGACTTCTTTGAAACTATAAGGAATTGGGCATAAAAAAGGAGAGGTAGAATCTATGGGAAAGATTTATTAAAGACCTGATTTAGCCATTGAAAAATTAACAGGTCAAATTCAAAATGGGCTGCATTGTCCTGTCACTCAGTGAATTGGGCCTCTTTGGTACTGATGTCACCATGCCATTGTTCACCCTCCAGACTCCATTTTGACTTGTTCTTTTCTTTCTTTCTCTTTTTGGTGCATCTTATGTGAGCAACTTGGTAACTTTCCACTTCCCTTAAACCAGATCGATGATGAAAATATCTTGCCTTTTGCCTCTCTCTGCAGTTCTCTCTTTGTGGACTGCTCCTATTGAATATATTTTATCCCATCAGAATTCCATTAATACTCTTTTGCATGGTTCCTCCAGTTCTAATCCTTAAGCATTTAATGACAAGCCTTTTAAATTATGTGGGGGTGGAATTACTTTGTTTATATCTTCTGTTTACTTAACTGTGTACATTGTGTTTCCCCCTGTAGAATGTTGGTTCCCTGAAGGAAGGGACTGTTTCTTTTCTTTGTTCCTCCAGTAACTAGCACAGTGCCCCCAGCACATAGTAGGTTCTTTGTAAATGCTCCTAGAAAGAATTACATTGTTGAAAAGGAAATTTATTTATTGGAAGGCTTTGGGAAGCCAGAGGGGGGAAAAATAGTATGGGAGAAGTAGGGAGTGAAGGAAAAAAGAAGAGCAGGAGCAGGAGAAACATAAGAGAAATATAGTATGTGAATATTTCTTTAGTATATAGTATATGAAAGTTTCCTTTAATGATTTTCTGAAACAGACTCCCAAATTCTTACTATTTGGATGAGAGTCATAGACTATAGAGTTGTTCAAATATAAGTTCTAGGTTCTGCAAAGGGCAACAGAAGGCACGAACGGCAGGAGCATAGTGCTAAGGAGGGGCTTAGGTACCACAATATATCGGTCCTGAAATAAGGAAGTTCTGAGTTTGAATTTAGTCTCAGATACTTCATAGCTATGCCACAAAAGCAAATAATTTAACCCATGTCTATCTCAGTTTCCTCAACTAAAAAATGGAAATAATAGCATCTGCCTCCCAAGGTTGTTGTGAGGATGAAATGAAATCATATTTGGAAAGCATTTAGCATAGTGTATGCTATATAGTAGAAGCTCAACAAATGATTGTTTCCTTCCTTCCTTCCATCTTAATGAACTGGGGTACATGGATGCTGTTAGAGAGGCATTTGCTCATCAGAGAGGAAGAATTGCTCTTGGCTCAAGTGAGGGTTAACTGCTGGACAGCTCCTGCATTCTTGGCCAAAGGAGCTAGAGGGCAACTCCTAGAAGGCAAATCATAGCACCATGGGGCTGGGACATGAAGGCACATTAGAGTCCATCTAGATCAGCTGTCTTATTTTGCAAAGATGTAAACTGAGACCTAGGGAGATTAAGGGATTCAAGGTCCGAGAGGTAGTGTCAGAATTGGGATTAGAACCAAGGTACCTTATTATTTACATGTTGTCTCCTCCTCACACTCTCTGAGGGTTTGGTATTGTCAGTGTCTGACAAGGACCTGACACATAGCCGCTTTTTAATAATAATCATTGACTGAATGACTTATTAAATGGGTTACAAATTCCATAGTTAGAGAGAGGAGCTGATTTGAGATGGTCACAAATCCATCATAGGACTGATTCCATTCCTCAAGTATGGAGACAGGATAATCTCTAAATCCCACTCTTAGATGAAGTCTTATTTAGCTTAGTAGTGAACCATTTCCCAATGATGATCATCCATAATCACTTAACCTCTTCTAGTCAGTGTTCTGCTCCTCCTCCTTGGTGCTCACAGTGAAACCCAGGTTATTAAAAGTCATATGGGGAATTTCATTCTCCTAGGACAGGTGTTCTTTTCTTTTTAAAGAAAGATTTTATTTATTTTGAGTTTTACAATTTTTCCCCCTAATCTTGCCTCCCTCCCCCCACCCCCCACAGAAGGCAGTGTTAGTCTTTACATTGTTTCCATGGTATGCATTGATAAGACAAGTGTTCTTAACCTGATATTCACAGACCCCCAAAAGCTCCATAAAGTTGGATGGAAAAAAACCTGTATCTTTATTTTCACTGTTCATCTTAAATTTTACCTCCAATTAAAACAGCATGTCCTCTAATCCTTTAAAAACAGCCTTTTGAAAATGCATCTACAGGCTCCATCCTAGGCAGATCGTTTTTTTAAAATTTATTTATTTATTTAAGGCAATGGGGTTAAGTGATTTGCCCAAGGTCACACAGCTAGGCAATTGTTAAGTGTCTAAGGTCTGATTTGAACTCAGGTCCTCCTGACTCCAGGACTGGTGCTCTATCCATTGCACCATCTAGCTGCCCCCCTAGGCAGGTCTTGAATGGACATAGCAAATCATTCAGTAGGAAAGAGTAGGATCACTAAAAACTACAGATGGAGAGTTCATCTGGCCCTATCACACAGCTATGCTGATTTGTGAAGTGTCACACAGTTAAAGTAACCTAGAGAAGAGAATGTTGGAGCAATGTCTTCAGATATTTGAAGTGGAATTTGAGGAACAGAGATCAGATTTGCTCTGGGGTAGGGTTACTTGAGGACAGAACCAGAACTAAAAAATAAAAAAGAAAATAAAGAAAGGTACTCTACATGCACCATAATGGTGGTGAAAAAAACTTTCTAATGTTTGGAGCTTTCCAGAAAAAAAACTGAACTCCTTTCAGTATAGTGGTAGTTGTGTATCCCTATCATGGGAGGGAGTGCTACAAACAGAAGTTTGTTATAAAGGTGTTATAAAGAAGGTTTTAGAAAGAGGATTCATGACTGATAAACATCCCTTAGCCTTTAGCATAGTACTTGGAATATTGTAAGATCTTTAAACAGATCTGTGGCTATCAAGAGAACTGAACTTGTACTGATGCCCAAGTTAAAATACTGAACCTGATACTGAGGAGCTAGAGGACTATGGGAAAAATACTTCACCTTTTTAAGGCCTCCTTTTCCTTATCTATAAAACAGGTATAATAAAACTCATATGGAATACATAGAATTATAAATTAAGACCTTCAAAAGAAAGTCAGGTTAAGTAAAAACCCTTTCCTTGTAAAAAGGAGGAAAATGACTGTCAGAAAGGTGATTTTCCAATGGTAACCCATATGACTTTCTGTATTCTCTCTGACTTGTTTGTTTTGTCTATTGGGAATTGGATAGGCTGATAATTTCTAGCCCTGTAAAGTTAGGTGACAAGATGTTCATGCAATAGGAATACCCAGACGTGAGTATTTCTGCATCTGTTTTTTTTTTTTGAGCTAAGGGTCTTGGAACTATTCTTCTTCTTTCCTTTTCACCTTACCTACTTATCAAATGATCCAGCATCCTTCCCTATATCCCTGACCAAAAAAAAGAACAAAAATCTGTGTTTTTTTTAAATTATTTTTTATTGTTCAAACTCCCCAAATAGATTAGATTTGAAAATTCTCTAGAAGGTATTTGATTGTACAGATCTATGAAGACACTGACACAGAGAAATTGTGTCTAGTGAACATCTCTGACTCACTCCATCTTCAATTAGATGCACACTATTTCCACAGTACCTTGGCAAAGGAGGTTAGTCAACAACCCCATCTTCATCTTTGTAAAACAAAGGCAATATCTTTCTTGCTCTACCATGTAATATATTCTGATACAGTGGAAAAGGACCTTCATGGTAGAGAAGGAAAGAATATAGAATGTGTCCAAGTGCAAGAGATTTACAGAACATGCAGTGAATATTATCAGTTTCTGGACACTCCCATCACCTTGCCTTTAATTGGCTATCTCTGGAGTTCTTTGACAATCTGTCTTGGTTCCCTTGGATTCTGTTGTTTTGAACAAGCCCAAGTTCTGATCTAGTCCAATCTTTGGTTTATGCTTCATTGGATGCAGTTTTAGACTCTACCATTATATTCAAGTTCAAATAAAAAATTCATTATTGAACAACTATTATGTGGAATCACAAAGATACAAACAAAATAGTACCTGACCTCATGAAATTTATAATCTACTCTTTCCCCTGGGTTCAGTGATACTTTGCTCATCGAACTTGCCATCTTTTCTTCCTCCACTTCCTAGAGATGACACCAGAGCTTAATCATTCAATTAATCATTACATATGTAAAGTGTTGTGCTAAGCACTAACATTATAAAGAAAGACAAAAACAAAGTCCCTGTCCATAGAAAGTTAGAGCTGTAATATGTAATCTAGTCCATTCTTTTCACTTTAGGTAAGGAAAAGGAGTTCCTGAAAAAGGAAATAGATTATCCAATTTGGTACCTGCCTGGTAGGTTTTTGGCCCATTAATTCATTAAATCCATTTTAGGACCTTAGAAGCACTACAAATATTTCTGTACTACAAACAAACTAAAAAACTTGATTAAACCTTGAAATTAAAATATCTTTTTTTCTTTGACTATGAAATCTACCTCAAAAGCAGCAGGCATTATTTGTGATTCACAAGCTGGCAAACACCATCAAGATTACCAGAAGTTCAATTGGAACGTTTTGCAAAATTAAAAAAAAATACACCCGCTTATAATACAAAACACCAACTCTGCAGGGTATTTCACTGTTTTAATTGCTTGTCAACACCCTGGGGAAATATGGTCTTGATGACATAATTCTTGGGAGCCTAAGCAACTTGCAGGAATGGAAATCAAGGAAAAAAACTTCCAGCAGAGTTGTATTGATTCAGGAGGGTCTCTGCCCAGGTTTACCGATTCTTTTGGTCAGTGAGGTCAATGTAATGTTTGTTGAATTTGTTTCTGACAGCATCTTGTAGTGAACTGAAAAGGACCAAGTGGTAGGAGAGAAGGGGAGCTAATCCCTTTGGAGAATGAATTGCAAGTGATTAGAGGTCAATGAGATGAGTAATCAGTAAAAAGATAAAATGGCAAAAAAAAAATGATTATTTTCCCAAATGAAGAAAGTCAAAATGCATTGATGCAATGTACTAATAATGTGTCAGAATCAACCAGAATGTAAATAATTAGCAAGATTGCATATATATATATATATATATATATATATATATATATATATATATATATATTCTTTAAGTCAAGGTCATTTTATATCTGGGGATAAAGTCCATGATCCTGATAAAGAAGAAAATGGAAAACAGAGATATATTCACTTCAGTTTGTGTGTGGTTGTAAAGGCTAGCCTCAATATATCAATCTTTATTGGTCAGTTAATTCTGTGGTCAGATTTGTATTCTTCTGTAAAGAAACATGATGAAGAGCAGAAGAGAATTTATTGATTTGCAATCATGATGGAAAGGATGAATTATCACACTCATTTTAAAGGAATAAAAAACTTGGATGAAAGAGAAAGATATCCCAAAGTGGTTACTTCAAGAAGTGCTGATTTCTCCTCACTGGAAGTATGGAAACTGGATGATCACTTGTTGATATGGATAATTTTATTCAATTATCATGACAATTATGATAGCCAGTAGCTGTTAAATACAACTGAATACCAACATATGATGCATATATGACAGATTTTGAAGGAAGGGACTGGCTTTTTGCCAGTTTCTACTCTCAAGAACCTTGAATTCTGGAACTCTTGTGGACAACAATTTGAATTAGATAACATCTACAATTTCCTTATAGCTGTGGGATGTTGTAATTCCTGGTCTCAGAAAAGAAAGGTAGAGTGGTTTACCCAACTTTTGTTGTGTTTTTTGTTGTTTACCAACAATTGTTTTCAAGTGTATTTCAAAAGATCAGTACTTAAAGGGTCCATGATTTCATTGGTATTGATATCCTACCAGCAGAGAAGGCAATTCCTCTATGACTTACGGTTGACCTTAGAGAGTTGCCTTGATTAGAATCTTTATTTTTTGCTACCAAGCTAATGATAAACCTTTATGTTCTTTTGCTAGCTACTCTTTGGATCAGTTATATGAAGTCCATTGCTGGATCCATACCTAAAGCTTATTCAGGTTGAGAAAAAAGTAGAAGGTTTCATGTTTTACTAGCAGAGTTTTTGATAGCCAATATGCCATTCATAGAAGGTCTTAAGTCATGGTCTATTCTGTGGGGTGAGGTGAACAGGGGTCAAGCCTGGAATCAGGAAGACCTGAGTTCAAATCTGACCTTAGACAATTACTAGCTGTGTGACCCTGGTCATATAACTTAACTCTGTTTACCTCAGTTTCTTCACCTGTAAAATGAGCTGGAGAAAGAAATGCCGTCACTCCACTGTCTTTGCCAAGAGGATCCTAGTAAGCCCACAAACAGTCAAATTCAACTGAACAACAGCAATATGATGCATTTATGTAAGATTTTGGAGACTGTTTTTTTGTCTTTCTTTGTATCCCAGTGTCTAGCATTTGATGGGTGCTTAATGCACATTTACTGACTTGCTAGCTGATATTTATATAACACATTATATGTGTTGTATAAACTCTCTTGTCCTCATAATGACCCTGTGAGGGCGATCTTACAGATATGATTGTCCCCATTTCATAGATGAGATAATTGAAACTCAGAAGGGTTGGATGACTTGCTCATAGTCACACAGCTGGGAAGTTTCGAAGGGAAGCTTTAAACTCAGACTTTCTTACTTCTATACTACACCGTTCATAGAACCATAGATTTAGAGATGGAAGAGACAATACTTTCAATCTTATATTTTACAAATGAGGAAACAATAAATAAAGTTGGTATTCAAATCTAGATCCTCCAAGATTAGGGCTCTTTTCCTTGCACCATGTATGATATGGGCAGAATGTGTCAAGTTACTTTGTGTTCCTCACCCTAGGTCTAATTATAAATAGGTTATTTTCCAGCACTTAGCACAATGCCTGAAACATAATAGGTGATTAATAAATGTTTGCTGAATTAAGTTGGTAGAGTATATGCTCCTGTGCATATCACAATAGAGTAATAAAGGAATTGGCTGTGTCAGATAAGAAAGTAGAAAATGTAGGCGTACTGGCTTTGGCTTCTTTGTGGTTGATATGGAGCTGTGGGGGCTAGAGTTTATCTGTGACAAAGAAAAGAGGCCCATGTTGCATATTGCATAACAAAAACACATTTACCATATTTATCAGTGTTCCAGCAGCAAGTGAAAAGGGGGAACTGGTGTCATAAGTCTAAAAGGTCCAGGGACTATCAGACTTGGATAACATAATTTTCTTACTCTCCAGAGCTCCCATCATCCTTCAGGGGTATACCAGCTAACTGCATCATTGATAGAACACACATTTCTATGCCTTAATCAAAACATTCCCTTCTTCTTGAGACTCCCCAGTGGGAATGGCCTTCAAATCTTAAATAGAACCAATTTTTTAGCATCTTACAAAAGAGTTACCATCTTAGATCAATACAGAATTTATAGTCATTTAAAAATATATGTGAGAGATACAGATCCATTCAGAGCTAACAAAAGCATGTGAAAACAAGTCTCAGTTCTCAGGGTCAGAAAGCTAGATGAGTTTAGTAAATTAGTTGAAGCATTGCTATCAATGTCAATTAATCAATCAATCAATCAATCAATCAATCAGTGAGCAAGCATTTATTTAAGTTCCAAGGACTATTATGTTCCAGCCCTGTTACATTCCAAGCACTATGCTGGGCACTAGGATTTAAAGACAATTGAATTCAATATCAATTATTTAATTAAAAATTAAATCAAATAAAAAAATTAAATTACCAAAATAAAAAAAATTCCAAATTAAAAAGTTACTAATCCCTGCCCTCAAGAAGTGTACATTATATCTGAAGAAAAATCATGTAAACAAACAGCAACAAACAGAAAATTACATATAAGTATAAACAAAGTAATATTGGGTGTTGGGAGGGAGAAAGGAAACTAATGGTTGACCATGATAAGGATTCAAATTTTTCTGGGTTTTTTGGCTTCATCCAAGTGAAAAACAATGCTTTGGTAAGGGGAAGTCATCCCAGGAGGCATCTTCTTATGATTAACATCAAGAAAAGCCCTGAGTGGTCATGAGAAAGTGAATACCAAATCCAACACCAATCTCTAGTGGAAAAATCAATCCATACCCAGATGGCAGGTTAATAGTATCAGCCACACTTAGGAGTGGAAGTATGTGATAGGATATGATTTTAATGGGTAAGGCATTTATAATTAAAATGCACATATGGTAGAGTTTATTAAAACTTCACAACTTGCAAATTATTCTTTGAAAACTATTGGTAAACTAGAACATAAAACATTTTGAGATTCAGTGTTTACTTTCAGTTTTGAATGTCTTAGGTATTGGAAAGAGGCCATAGAATTTATGATGATTGCTAACATTAGGATAGTACTTTAAGGTTTGCAAAAATTTTACATATATAATCTTATTTGAATATTACAACAAATAGGGGCAATTTTACAGATGGGGAGTTTGAGGCTGAGAGTTTAAGTTACTTATCTAGGCATCATCTACATTGAATATGTCTATTGCTATGGTTCTAAAAAGCTGAACTATGCACAGTGACCACATTCTGATAGAACCATCTCAGCACATGGGCTAAACCAGGTTTGATGGTAACCAACCAATCTCAAACTCATCAGTTAGTTGGGGGAATGTCTCTCCCAAGCATGTGAAGACTTCAGTGACTCAAAGAGAGATTGATTTTGTGTAACTTTGACTCATTTAAATTCAATTAATGCACACATTAGGATATCACTCCATGATGCCATTGGTCCTCTTCAAAAAAAGAGAAATAACTTGTATCTGAGGTAGAATTTGAACTCATCTTCCTGATTTCAGAACAGGCATTATTTATCTTATGCCACCATGCTGCCTAGAGCTGGGAGGGACTTTGGAGATAAGTGGGTCAGATCTTATCATTTTAGATGGTTCACAGATGACCTAGTGGATATACTGGTGCCCCTGGAGTTAGGAAGATCTGAATTTGGCACTTACCTAGGTGCAGGATCCTAGGAAAGTCATTTAAATTCTACCTTCCTCAGTTTCCTTATTGGTGAAATGGAGATGATGATAATGTCAATTTTTAGAAATATTATGGAGATCAAGTGAGATAAAATAGGCAAAGGACTTTGCTAACCTTAAGTTTCTGAATAAATTCTAGCCCTTATTTTTGAGATGCATTAACCAGAGAAGTAAACTAACATGTCAGAAATGACATAGACTTTTTGGGGGGTGGGCAATGTGGCTAAGTGACTTGCCCAAAGTCTCACGACTGTTTGGTTCTTCTCTTTCATTATCAAAGGAGAGAAAAATGACATTACTGTATTTGAGACAAATTATGGTGTGTCTGGCTGACTGATCAGACCAATAGGAGCCCAGAATGTTCTACTACAGGTTGGGAACAAATAGTCCATGTGAACACCTGGGGTGGGTACTCTAAACATATGTATGTCACATTTTCTTTGAGCTGCTTCAATTCTGCCTTCCTCATAGAACCCTCACTGATGAGGGCATGCCAGTCCTGTGCCAGGGTCTCCCATGCTGTACAATCAGTTCTAAAGTTCTTCAATAGACCTTCAAGGTGTCTCGGTATCACTTCTTCTGACCCCTTGTGAACATTTGCCTTGTGTAATTTCTCCATAAAATAGCTTTTTTGGCCTTCTAACAACATGTCTAGTCCCTCCTAGTTGCATTCTCTGTACTAATGTTGGCATGTTAGGCAGATTAACTCAAGAAAAGATCTCACTGTCTGCTATCTTCTCCTGCCAGGTGATCTTCAGAATCTTCCTAAGACAATTTGAATGGAAGTGATTCAATTTCCTGACATGGCACTGGTAGTCTGTCCAGGTTTCACAGGTAAATAAAAATGAGGTCAGCACAATGGCTATGTAGACCTTCAGTTTGGGAGTCAGTCTAATACCTCTTCTTTCCCACACTTTCTTTCAGAAACTCCCAAATATAACCCAGCTCTGGCAATACAAGTGTCAACCTCATTGTCAATGTGAACCTTCTTGGAAAGGACACTGCCAAGGTGAGTGAACTTGTCCACAGTATTCAAAACTTCTCCATTTGCTGTAATCGATGGTTCCACGTATGGATGGTGTGGTGCTGGCTGATGGAGTATCAGTCTCACAGCTTGTTAGTGTCAAGTGTCTGAATCATATTTAAACTCAGTTCCTCCTTACTCCAGGGTTCATGCTCTCTCCACTGTGCTAGTAATTGCCCCTAACATAGTATGTAGAAGAACATGATCTCTGACTCCAGGTCCAGCACTCTTGTTATCATACCACTTTACTCACATATTCACAGTCATCTTTCCCCTTTGGGTGTAGTCTGTTGAAGGAGGGGAGGGGGCTTAAGGACACCAATGTAAAAAGAAGAGATTGGACTCAATGATTTCTAAGAATCTTTCACTTTTGAATCTATGATGGTATATTAAAAGGCACTGTGGCACAGAAGATTTATGGCTGAATTTGGGGGTGGCACAAGATCTGAGACAAGACAATAAATATTTATTAAACTTCTACTGTGTAATAGGCACTTTACTAAGCCCTAGGGATAGAATCCTGGCTCCATTACTTAATACTGCTTTTACTGGAAATGTCATTAAATCTCTCCGGACCTCAGTTTCCTTATCTATAAAATTAGAAAATTTGACCAGATGACCTCTAAGGTGTCTTACATAAGATTGATGATTCAATGTATGTTTGCCTTTCAGATGTCTGAAAAGATCCAGATAGAAGTCTTTAGTAACTAATTCCTCCTCTTCCTCTTCCATTTTGTCATCACTATCATTGCTAACCTTTACTTTAGACTAGAGTTTGCCAAGTGCTATATGTATGTTATTTGATTTGATCTTCAAAGAATCTTGGGAAGTAGGTGCTATCATCTCCATTTTACAGATGAGAAAACTAAGACTGAAAAAAGTTTAGATGACTTGAACAGTCTCACCTCTAGTAAGCATCTGAGGACAGTTTTTAAACCATAGTTTTCTGACTCTGAAGTCCAACAATCCTATTTTTCTCCCTAACTTCAAATCCAGAAAAGACTATAAAGGTCATATCACTCATCTCCTTTGGTGGAAAATGACTATCAAAGAACCAACCAGTTCAAGGTTGTCCAGAGAACCAGGATAAGAACCCAAATTTTCTAGAATAAAACCTTGCTCAGACGTGAGCCTCCCCTTTCTGCTTGTAAGGGTATAAACCAAGTAGTATGAGGCCAAGGTCTAACATCTCCTGGAATGAAAGCCCTTGGAACAGATGGATTGTTCCATCACCCTTCAGAATCTGCTACAAGTCTTGGGTGGCACTAAAATCCCCTGTGGAAAGAGACTCCATTTCATTTTGATTGTGCAATTTTGCAAGAAGTATTTGGTAATTATGACTGTGTCTGGGGGCCTCTGCCAATATTCTGCCTTTTGATGGCTTGAAGATGATCATAATAGTAGAATGAACAGCTTAATCATGATGAATTCTAGCTCATTAATTCCCCCCCCCCCAAAGTTGTTAGATCCTCCCCAAAGCCAGGGCATCTGCAGTGACAAACACTTTAGTTGTAAGAATCACTGAGTATTTGAGTCACAGAACTCATATTCTCTCACTTTTGCCTCTCTGTTGCTCATAGACACTTGACCATCTTCCATGATACCCTCAGGGTTTGAACCATGAAGCTATCATTGTCAGTTTTCATTACCTACTGCATGTTTTTTTTCCCCTCAAATGTTGCCTTAAAAAGGCAAATCTTTTTGGATCTTCAGGTCCAAAAAAAACCCATGTTGGAGTGTGATCTTTGAACTGTTATCTTCCATTCTCTTTTTTGCCAAGGAGCAATGCAGACTGCATCAGACTAGGCAGTGATTCATCCATCATATTTTAGAATGTCCCTTTAGACCAAGCTGGTTTTCATCCAATTTGATAATACACTTATAGTCTCAGAGAACTTGGTAGGCAGAAAGGACCTTAGCAATAAACAAATTCAATGTTATAACAGATAAGAAAATGGAAGAGAGAGAGAAAGAGAGAGAGAGAGAGAGAGAGAGAGAGAGAGAGAGAGAGAGAGAGAGAGAGGAATAGAGAGACAGACAGAGACAGGGAGACAGAGAAACAGAGATTTAAGAATTTACCCTAAGGCATAAAAGGAGGACTAGAATCCACATTTCTTAAATTCCTTTCAAAGTCTGCATGATTCACAGAACCCTTAGGCTCACTGGATCTGGAGTCAGGAAGACCTGAGTCAAATACAGCTTTAGATGCTAGAGGTGTGATCCTGGATAAGTCACTTAACCCTGTTTGCTTCAGTTTCCTCATCTTTAAAATGAGCAGGAGAAGAAAATGTCAAACTCTGATTTGCCAAAAAATTCCAGAATGAAGAGTCTGACACAACTAAAATGATTGAACAACAAAATGGATAAGGATCCAAAGATCTAAGCTAATTGAATGTTTTTTTAATTAAACAGATAATATGTACATAGGCATTGTGAAAGATCCCAGGAATACAGTCTAAATCAAAAGCATTCCCTCTCCTCTAGGATCTTGTATTCTTTTGGGAAAACTATGCCAGAAAATGGATAATTACATATATGGCGATTCATGGAGGGAGAAAAGACTAGCCACTAGGCAATAAAGGTTAGTGGAAAGAGCTGATTTATGAGATGTGTCTTGGGGAAAGATAAGGCTCTTAAGAATTTGAGTTAAAATGAAGATGCAATTCAGGCATGAGGGATATACTATGCAAAGGCATTGGAGCAGGAGATAGAATGCTATGTTTGGGGAATATTAGCCTAATTTGTCTAAAAAGTAGAGAAAGAAAAGGAGAATGATATGAAATGAAGCTAGAGAGAAAGACTGATTCCAGGACATGAAGAAATTTAAGAACTAAGCTTACGACTTTAAAGTTTTATCTAGATGACATAGTGACACTCATGTCTTAGGAAGATTTTTTTTTTTTTTGCCATCTGAATGGGTTGAAGATGGGGAAAATAGAATGTGAGGAAAGGCCATTCCAGAAAAAAGACTACTTGTCTAAAGTTATGGAGATGGGGAATTGACACATGGGTCCAGAGAAAATCAAATAGTACAGACTGACTGAAAAATAGAGTTTGATAAAGATGAAAAGGTAAATTGGCATTAGATTGTGGAGACTTAAAGGGTATGGATTTAATCCTGTAGGAACTGTGGAACCATTGAAGTGTTTTGAGTTGGAGAGTGTCAGTGCCAAAATGAGATTGAAGGAAAAATAAGCTGGCAGTAGTATATTGAAGTCATATTGGGAAAGAGGAGACAGTCATATTTTGAGGTAGAAGACCTTTGCAAGAGCATAATCATGAGGTGATGAGATATTGAATATAGGGGGGAGAGATGGAGCAGGAAAAGAGATGTTTTCCTACCAACAAGGAGATAGGACAATTGCTCTGAACCAGCAAAGGAATAAATGTTGCCAGCAAACATTAGTACATAATTAGGGAGTCTTTGGGTTGGGCTTTTGGCTTTCCCATTATTCTATTATGATTTGTTATTATTGAGTCATTTTTTTTTTTAGTCTTGTCCTTCTCTTTGTGATCCCATTTGAAGTTTCCTTGGCTAGGATATTGGAGTTATTTGCCATTTTCTTCTGCAGTTTATTTTTACAGATGAGAAAACTGAGGCTTCCTGAAGGTCACCCAACTAGTACATATCTGAAGCCAACTTTGAAGTCAGGTCTTCCTGATTCCAGGTCCAATGTTCTATCCACTGTGCCACCTAGCTGTTCACTATGCCACTTCGATGCCCAGTCTATTATGATTTGGTAAGGATGGGGTTCCTTTACAGTCAGATGAAATTTACTGTATGCAAACCTCTGGAGCTCTGGGAACTGTGATTATCAAGGTAGCTTTCCCCATGTGCCCTATGTTGTATTTATCTTTGGGGAAATTTTTGTGCATTGAGCTATTTTTTAAGTGACTTGAGGTCTTAGACAAAGTATTCCAAAGGGCTAGACAATGGTGATGTTGATGAGTAGGTAAATGACAGTTGTGCCTTGACAAACTTTCTAGACTCTTTTTGCTTTTCTGGATCAGTGGTGTCAAACTCAAATAGAAACAGATCCCCACCAGCTAAATACTGACTTAGAAAATCACAAATTCACATTATCCATGTTATAGTATAGTTTAATTTGGTTTTATTAAACTTTTTTTTTTTTTTGCAAGGCAATGGGGTTAAAGTGGCTTGCCCAAGGCCACACAGCTAGGTAATTATTAAGTGTCTGAGGCCGGATTTGAACTCAGGTACTCCTGATTCCAGTGCTGGTGTTCTATCCACTGTACCACCTAGCTGCCCTTTTTATTAAACATTTTCCAGTTACATTTTAATCTGGGCTGGGCAGAACTCTGAAGTTTTAATTCCCCTGAGGCAGGGGTGTATCACCTTTAGGATATGCTTGTGTCAGAGTTAGCCACATCTCTTTAATTATGGGTTGTAGGGATGATTGTGAAACATGCTGAAGGAAGAATAGAACTTGGCAACTAATTAGAAGAAAGTGAAGATTGGCATCAATCCTAAATCTCTGTAGTGTCCCAAACTTATGAAGAAGAGGTGCAATAATGTTGTAGAAAGAATGCTACACTTAGAAGTGAGCAGAAACAGAACATTGTACACATTAGCATCATACATGTGTAATGATAAATTATGATGAACCCAGCTCCTCTCAACAGTGATTAAGGACAATTCTAAATGATTTGAGATGGAAAATATGCACATACAAAGAAAAAACTGTAGTTTGAATGCACACCAAAGCATACTATTTTCACTTTTTAAAACTTGTTTTGTTTTTTTTTCTCTTGGTTTTCCACCTTTTTGTTCTGATTTTACTTTTACAACATAACTAGAAATACGTTATGCATGATTGAATTTGTATAACCTATATCAGACTATTCGCTGTCAGGGGGAGGGGGAAGGGAAGGGAGGGAGGTAGAAAAATGGGGAACTTAAAGCTTACAAAAAGATGGATATTGAAAACTATCCATTCATGTAAATAGAAATAAAATAAAATAGTATTAAAAAAGAGGAAAAAGAAAGTTACCTTTGGGAGTCAGGAAGACAGGTTCAAATGCCATCATCATATCTGTTGTTTATATGGCACTGGAAGGTTTTCAAAATGCTTTTTGAAGTATGTCATATCATAATATTTTTATGATATTATTATTATTATATTTTACAGATGAGGAAATTGAGGCTGAAGGATAGTAAGTGATTTGCTGAGGGTCATAAAGCTAGAAAGTGTCTATTCCATCTTTTATGACTATTTGGTCATTGATAAATACCTTAATCCATCATTTGCTCAGTTTCTTCATCTGTAAAATGAGGAGAGTAAATAATAATTTTAGTTAACATTTGCATAGCACTTTAAGATTTGCACTGTGCTTTGCACATATTATTTGATCTTCATGAGCAACTCTGTGAGGCTGTGGTGCAGTAGATAGAGCACTGGACCTGGAGACAAAAGAGCGTGAGTTCAAATCTAATCTCAGACACTTGATACTTACCAGCTGTGTGACCTTGGGTAAATCATTAACCATAATTGTCTAGTATCAATGGTCATATCCAGTGATCCTGATACATATCTGGCCATTGGACATAGATGGTTCTGGAAGAGAAAGTGGGACTGGTGACTTAGCATAGCCCCCCCCCCCCCAAGTCAGAGCCAATTCATATTCTTGTCATGGCATCACCTCCCTTATTATTCCTATTTTACAGATGAAGAAAACAAGGCACACAGACATTAAAGTGACTTTTCCTGAGGTTACACAACTACCAAGTATCTGAGATGGATTTGAATTCAGGTCTTGTGATGGAGAGAATACCAGAAATGGGAAAGATCTGGTGAAAATGCCTGGTGTTAGGAGATGAATTTCTATATAAAAATTGAATTGGAGGTCTAGGGAGTAATTGAGATTGGAGTAGAGATTTGGAAGTTACAATATAGAAATGATCATTAAGGATTGGGTATAGATGAGGTTAGCTAGGGAGACTGTAGATTGTATATTTGACTCATCTTAGCATCGCAGGACAAAATGTGACTTTAAAGGTCATTTAGTTATATCACAGATTTTAAGGTTGGAAGGGACTTGCACATGTTTGCTTTAACCCTTTCATATTTTTTATGATGAGACAATGGGACTAAATGACTTTCCACATAGTTAAAGGTATTTAATTGGAAGAAAGGAGGGAGCACATTCTCTGACTGAAGAACAAACAGTGCAAAGGTTAGAAGATGGAGGATGGAGTGCCACCTATGAGGAACAGATAGAAGGATTGTTGCATTGGATTGCAGAATGTAGGAGGGAATAATGCACATTGAACCTGGAAAGGTCTTAAAGGTCCCTTCAAGGTTAATATGCTAGGTCTCCAGGGCCATGTAAAACACTGCGGGCAGGTACCTGCTTTATGTATCTGTAAAAGAGGGCATAATAATAATAACAACTTTAAGATCTATAAAAGATCCCATTTGATCTTCACAATAGGTCTTGGGACAATGGCGCTATTATTATTTCCATCCAACAGGTTAGGAAAGTGAGGTAGACTAAGTGGCTTTCTTGGAGCAGTACATGTCTGAGGGAGTATTCTAACTTCAGTCTTCCTGATTCAGGAGCAGAGTTCTATGCACTTTGGCTTCCCAGGTATGAACACACGTGGAGATAAACTCCGCTGCTACTTTGTCAGATTTGACTCACTTTTATATAACTGGATCTCAGGCAGAATTCTGTGGCTCTTTGGCCTTTTCAGTTTTCCCTGAGGGTGTGATGAGGGGAGAGTGTGTGCCCAGACAAAGAAACCACAGGGAAAGGGAAATGTTTCCCTTCAATGGCTGGGGATCAGCAAGACAGGAAAGACTGAAATGTCATACTCAATTACTCCCGTGGCTTTTGGAGCATGTCTAAAAGACTTTGATTGACTTTTGGGGGAGAGAAGGGCAGCCCTGATCCCTGAAAGATGGGACTGTACTTCTCTTGTTTTTTTTTTTGGCAGGGCTGCCAAAATAGAGCTGCCCCATGGGATCTATGACAGACTGAGACTGGGGCTGCCTCCTTCACTACTTGTCTCCAATTCTTTTAGCTCCACTTTGGGGAAGAGATTTTAAAGGCAAACTCATTAAGAATATGGGGGACAACATTCAAATTCCAAGAAGAATGAGAAGTCATGATTTATCATTCCAATTTGCAATGGAAAATGGAGCACTAGGGCTTTCTCAATGTAGGATTAAGATATTTACATGTGGCTATATGTAAATAATAATAAATGATAATAAATTTTTCAACTTTAAAATGAACAGGTTAAAAATGTGTACAAGTCCCTTCCAACCCTAAATGTGACCTTTGAAGTAATATTTGGTCCTTTGTTAGAGCACTGGGACTCTTGGCAATTTCTTTGCCAAAGAAAGCCCCAAAGGGGTCAAAAAAAGTTGGACATGACTGAAGGACATGACTTGGGGACATTGGGGAATTGATCATTTCTCCATTTAAAAAATATATTTTTTATATCTTCTCTGCCTCCCATCTCCTTCCCCCAATTGAACATAAAATTAAAAAAAAAATCCTTTGTGATAAAAATTCATAGTCAAGCAAAACAAATTCCCTCATTGACTATGTCTAAATGGATATGTCTCATTGTGTACCTTGAGTCTATTCCATTTATGTTAGGAGACCCAGTAGCATGCTTCATCTTTGGTGCTTTCCATTTGTTAATTTTAACACTGGCTTTGGAGTGACAGGACCTGGGCTCACATCCTACCTTTCTCACTTAACTACCTGTACAAACTTCTTTTCTCATATGTAAATGAAAGGGTTGAAAGAAATGGTCTGTGAGGTCCCTTCTAGGTATAAATCTATCATCTTATGGTTCTCTTAAATTATTGTTACCATTTTTAGATGGAACACCTAAAAAAAGTTCATATTTTGAGGGCAGGGACTATTGGTATTTAGGTAGTACAGTGGATAAAGTGCCAGTTGTGGAATCAATCTTAATCCCCTTTAAGAGTGCTGCTCTGGTCTCAAACAATTACTAGCTAATGACCCTGGGTAATAACAGTATTTGCCTCAGTTTCCTCATCTGTAAAGTGAACTAGAGAAAGAAATGACAAACCACTACAGTATCTTTACCAAGAAAACCCCAAATGGGGTCACAAAGTGTTGGACATGACAAGTGACTGAATAACAACATATTAACTTAGAACATTCCAATTTGTTTCATTCCAATTTGAATCTTTCATTCCAATTTTGAATTTGAACTATCAAAATGATGTAGTCAGAGTTTGCCTACCATAGTCCCTCTCAAAATTGAAACTTTATAACTGTTTAGTGACCAGAATGGTTCAGTCTGGCTGTAAACAAATGACCTAAGACAAGAATATTGTCAAACCATCTCCTCCCTGTTCTGAAGTCAATTGTTAAGTTTTCTGTGTGAGCATTTATGCCTTGGAAATAGCAAAATCATACTTTGATTATTTTTGCTTTGTTGATTATTTAGACTTAAAGCTTCAATAATGAAAATTAAACTTAAAAGTGTGGCATACATACTTAATTTTTTTGAATAGGATTATTAAACTTTATTCAGCATTCCTAGTTTTGGAGCGATAGGCTTTCCAAGTAGATTTGTTGGGTGGTAAGGGAAACTTTTCATTTAGACTCTTAAGCTCATTTTGCCTGTGTCTAACTATATTTTTAATTAGAAAGAACTTGGGAGTTTGGGCAGAATCTTAAATATTATCCTAATGCTGAGGAAGACTAAGCCAATCATCCCTAGAGTAGTTAATCTTACAGCTAAAATGTGCTTCCTTTTAGAAGTGATGGGAGAGTAGTAGACAGGAGTTGTGTACATGGGAAACAGAGGGAGTGGATCAGTGGAGATGTACTTGGAGAGATATTTAGAGCACTTCCAGCATAGGGAGTATGACCCTAGTGCTGTTGTATCATCAGGAACATTACATAAAATGTAGGTTGGATACATGCATAAGATGGAGAACAGACATTTTTCTTCCTTTCAAACAATATTTTGAATTATCAACAATTTTGTATTAAGCATTTATTTTTTGCTAAACATTGGTCTAAGCACTTGAGTTATAGTAAAAGGGAAAACACAATTCCTCTCTTAAAAAGTTTGCTTTCTTTTGGGGGGGGTTATATTCTCTTGAAGAGTAGTACTGTTCATTTGTTCATTCCTTCTTTCCTTCCTTCCCTACTCTTTGCTTTCCTCCCTCCCTTCACCCTCTTCATTTTTCCTTCTTCCTTTCCATGTCTCCCTCCCTCCCTTCCTTCCTTCCTTCCTTCCTTCCTTCCTTCCTTCCTTCCTTCCTTCCTTCCTTCCTTCCTTCCTTCCTTCTCCCCTTTTCCTTCCTCCTTTTTCCTCTTCCTTCATTCCTTCCTTATTTATATCTTTCCCTTGTCATCTCTGCCCTTTGCATTGAAAAATTAAAACACAGCAAAAAATCTTCATAACATACATATAGTCCAGCTAAAAAAAAATTCTTGTATTGTCCATGTCCCAAAATATATGTCTCATTCTGCATTTTAAATTTCTCACTTCCCTGGTGGATGGCATGATTCATTTTCATTCCTCTGTACTGGAGGATTTTGATTACATTAATCAAAGTTCTGAAGTTTTACAAATTGTTTTTCTTTCTTTTGTCATTGTTTAAACTGTTTCTACTTCTGCTCACTTCACTCTGCATCAGCTCATGGATGTCTTTCTAGCTTCCTCTGAAATCACATATTTTGTCATTTCTTTTGGCTTAATACTATTCTATTACATTCACATGCCATAATTTGTTTGGCCACTCCCCAATAGGTGGCCACCCCCTTAGTTTCCAGTTTGGGGCTATCATAGAAAGAGTTGCCAAATGTATATTTGAACATGAAGGTCCTGTTACTTTTTCCTTTGATATCCTTGGAGTACATGATAGTGGGCCAAAGGATATACATAGCCCAGACCCATAATCTTAAATCACAAATTTTATAACATTGATTCAGAAAGTAATTGGAGACACATCATTTAGAGATTATTGAGTTCTCTGAGCTCCAAACAATTTTTGTCACAGGATTATAATTGGAGCTAGGGGTGTTTCAGTTTTAAGAGCCAAGCGACAGCATGGTGCCCTCGACACTGGGTCATTAGCCATAGTTGATGGAGTTGTCTGGGCAGGGTTCCATGTGTCTGGCTTGTAGATTCATCACCTTCAATTGTCCCTGGTCTGTTCTGAGTTTGGTCCTAGTGAATTCTCTTAGATTTCCCATTTGGACAACTGAAAACTATGAGAAGGTTATAAAGTTCAGACCAAGGACTAACAAATACTTATAAGAGTAGAAGTGAAGGGAATCCGTTATGTTTTCAGAGAGGTGTCCCTCTTGCCTTTTATTTCATTTGATGGATTGAAGGGCTTATGAAACAACCTGATACAATGTAAAAAGGCCTGACTGGAGGGAGAGATGACCTGGGTTCAAATCCTGTTTCTGATGTTAATTATGTGACCTTGGGCATGCTAATGCATATTCCTGGTTTTCCATTTTATCTATAAATGGGGGAAGTTGGACTTGATGGCCTCTGAGGGATCTCCAAGCTCTAAATCTGTGATCCTGTCAGTGCATATAAAGACTAGAACTTGGAATTCGAATGTTAGACCTTATTCTCGTTCAAACGCCTTGTTTTTACATTTGAGGATCCTGATGAATAGAGCGGTGGCTCAACTGCACACAACTAGCAGGGATCATAGTCAAGATTCAAACCTAGATCTCTGGGTCCTCATACAGCATCTTTTCTGGTTTTAAATACACAATACTTTAGGACCCAAATTTCCTTGATTAAAAAAGTGATAAAATGCAGGTAAAGATGTAAGTAAAAAAAGCAGCACATTTTGTAATGCAAAGAAAAATAAAGAAAGCCCATAGTAGGTCAAATGTGGACTCTGAAGTCAGAGCGTCTGGGTTCAGACTCCATCTCTGTTGCCTACTACTCATGTGGGCTTAGGCAATTCACTTAAAATGAAGGAGTTGGACTAGATGATGTTTCAGACCTAGATCCTACTATGAATGTGTATTGATTGCAGAATGTTTGGACAAACAGAATTTCATAGGATTAGAAATGGACATTAGAGCTTATCTAAGTTTAACCAATTTATTATGGACTGTGAATGCAATGGAACAGTATGCTGTAAGAAATGACAAACACATGGAATTTGGAGAAACCAGAAGATTTGTACAAAATGATACAGAATGAAGTAGTCAGAACCAGGGTAACCAATGACATGTTCATCTCAATAAAGGAAAACATTCAAAGGTATCACACTTCAAATCAAAGCAATGATCAATCTTAAGTTTTAAGGACTAATTAGGAAACATGTTCCTTTTCCTTTATGAGAGAGGTGGTGGTTTGCAGATGTAAAATGAGATATAAGCTGTAATATATCAGTTTGTCTTGCTTAATGGTGTTTTTGTCTTACTTATTGCATTCTTCTGCCATCTTGCTGTGCTTTGTCCATCAAGAAGGAAATAAATATTTATTTAAAACCTCTTCTGGGGCAGTCATTGTGCTAAGCAATTTATAAATATTCTCTCATTTTTATCCTCACAGCTACCTTGAACAAGCAGATATTATTATTATTATTATCAGCATCCCTATTTTACAGTTGAGGAAACCCTAGGCAGAGGCTAAGTTCTTGGCCTAGGGTCATAGAGTTAATACATATCTGCAGTTGGATTTGAACTTTAGTCTTGAACTCTTTCTAATGAACCACCTAGCTATGTGTAAGGGTTCCTCCCTGTTGATTGGTGAGGTTCTCTATAGCCAAGTATCTCAGATCTACTACACTATCCACTCTTTCTATTATGCTACCACATGGATTTTAGGTTTGCTCCAAACTACAGAAGGTTCTACTTATGACTGTGGTTTCTGAGGAATTAGCTCCTTCTCTGGTCTGACCCTGAAAGGAAACTGCGCCATTGTCTTACAGCTTCTATCTTAGTGCCTTCTAAATAGAACTGAATAATCTTTGGTCCAATACAACTGAGCCAACTCAAGCTGTATATTTTGAGTATACTATAATAATAGTCCAAAATTCTCACTGCTAAATGTATCTCAAGCCCTGGTTCTGACCTCTTATTCCAATTTCCTTGCATGGCCCTTTTCTACACAATCCAGACCACAAATATGCTTCTCTGAGCATATTTGTCCACAAGGGGGAAATGAAATTATAGAAACAACAGTAATAAAATTCAGGAAATCAAAAGAGAGCCTAAAAGGATTCTATCCAATACAGACTAAGGAATTGTAATTTTTTAAACGGTCCTATCAAGCTAACATTTCTCTGAGTCAAATTAGACCCTCACAATTCACCCTCAGGAAACATAGTGCCCTGCTTCTACTCTACTCCCCAAAGAGAAAGGACTCTTTCTTCCTAATTAGTTCTTTTTTTGTTTGGGATTGGTTTAGCCAGATAACCTGGAGGCAGTTCATTGGTTCTGGTTGTAATTCAAGATCCTGATATGTGATGGGGTTTTGGTATTCCAATAATACCTTTTTACCTAATCCTTATGAATTAAGGAAACACTCACTCTTCTAGGGAGGTCTCCTGCTACTTTAGGTAAGCCACTAGGTTCTTTTTTTTTTTTTTGCAAGGTAAATGGGGTTAAGCGACTTGTCCAGGGCCACACAGCTAGGTAATTATTAAGTGTCTGAGGTCGGATTTGAACCCAGGTACTCCTGACTCCAGGGCCAGTGCTCTATCCACTGTGCCACCTAGCCGCCCCCAGGCACTTAGCTGCCCCCAAGCCACAAGGTTCTTCATTGAGGGTAAGACTATTATAATATTGATGAAACAAATTTACAGAACAAGCGTCAAGTCCTGAGGGACATAAATACCTAGGACAAAAGGGAATCTGCCTTCATAGATCCTTAAACTGGAATCCTAACTCTACCATTATTCCCTGCATGATACTGGGCAAGTCAATTCATCTCCCTGGAACTCCTATTTCTCAAATATAAAATGAGGCATAGGGCCAAATCAGTAGTTTCAAATTGAAATAGAAATAGATCCATGTAGATCATATATTGACTTAGAAAACCTCAAATTCACATTATTTATGTTGTAATGAATTTTAAATTATTTTGTTAAACATTCCCAATTGTATTTGTGGCTAGGGCTATCCATAGCATTATGGTAGTGGTGAGTATCATTTGTATTAATTGAGGAGAGGCAGAGAAGGCATCTCAAGCCTCTTTTCCCTCTCCCCTTTCCTAATGAAGTCTTTATTTCCTGCCAAGAAGAGAAGCATGAAGTTGGAGCTAGAAGTTTGATCACTATGTTCTCTTTAGAGAATTAAATCTATTAGTTCCTTACAGGGGATATTATTTTTAGGTTTAAGCTAACTTCTGATTGGCATTTAACTGGGAGGGATTGGAACCCCAAACTCTGTCCAAGGTTTGACTCTTTACCCCCTAAATACCACAATAAACACACATAGCAAATAGTAAAGAAGCTCATTTATTCAAATAATAGCAAAAACATAAATAAGAAAAGCTATAAGGGGCAGCTAGGTGGCACAGTGGATAGAGCACCGGCTCTGGAGTCAGGAGTACCTGGGTTCAAATCCGGTCTCAGACACTTGGTAATTACCTAGCTGTGTGGCCTTGGGCAAGCCACTTAACCCCATTTGCCTTGCAAAAACCTAAAAAAAAAGCTATACATAGGAGAATATATAACAGACAAAATGAGAACTCAGCACAACTAAGAGAGAGGGAGTCCTAGATCTCATCCAAAGGAAAATTCCTCAAAGTCTCTAGTGTAGTAAGTGGGAACAGGGATGTGATGGAGATCATTAACTCTTATAGCAACTTCTGTGCATAGTGTTTTTTTTTTCCTGTAAGCCACTCAAAATGGCATTGGCATCTTATATATTCACTCTTGAAGCTAGAAGTCAGAAGTACTTGAAGCCAGAAGAGACATGAAGAAACTGGAAGCAGGTCCAAAGACTTGAAGAGACTGTCTTGCCCCTGCATGAGGTACAGAGCCTTGTTCCCCATCAATGAGGAGAGAAGCCCATAGTTGTGGACTTTGGGTTTGGGGTTCCATGTTTTAATCTGCTTCCAGGGTACTTAGGAGTTTTGGGATGTTACCTATGGCCAAATTTGACACCACAGGATGATATGATCTCTAAAGTCCCTTCATTTCAAAATTGATGCTCCTATTAGCTACAATCATGTTGCCAGATTGGAAAAATAAGTTTATAAAGATCCTCTTTCTTTATCATAGTCTCATTAAACTTAGCTGATTTGGAATACAACTTTACTCAATGAGGAGAGGAGTTCTGGACTGAGAATCATGAGGTCTTGATTCTAGTTCCAACTTTGTGGAACTGAAGAAGCTACTTTCCTTCTATGGGTCTTAGTTCTTCATCTATAAAATGAAGGGGTGGTCTTTATAAGATCCCTTTAGCTCTAAAATATTTGATTAAGAACAATCAATTTTTAATCTAACCTGTTTCCTCATCTGTACAGTGAAGAGGTTGGACTAGATTGCTTTCAAAATGCCTTCTAGGTGATCTATGATTACATATTCATGAGGACTCCCCAGAGAACAGATCCTGTATCTAACCTATACCTATTTTCTAGAGGATCAACTCTTGTGAAGGCTCCACTAATTTCCTCAACAGGTGATGCAGCTGAGCTGCCACATCTACTTAATAACTACAATAACAACAGTGGCACCATCAAATGACTCATTGTGGTCTTATTAATGGAGATGACACCAAGCAAGGCCCATTATATAGCCTGTTTTACCATTAATTTCTAATAACACTAGACTGTTGGATCAGATGTGCTCCTGAAAACTCCCATATTTATTGTCTCCTATTGGAACATGAGATCAGAGTATGTAGGGACTATCTTATTTTTCTATTTGTATCATTGGCACTTAGGCTAGGGCTTTAGGCACAGTAAGTCCTTAGCAAGAATTTTAATTCATTAATTTATTTCTTTATTTATTCATATCCCTGGAGGATTTAGGGTGTTCATGGAATATTAATACCTTTGAGGTGAGGGCTGCTGAGCCTTTTTCAGGGCTGTTTTCTACCTTTGGTATCCACCTGAATTGTCAGATTCTCACCTGTGACTCCAAGAATGTAGCCTGTGCAGTGGTCACATCCTGGTTAGCCATTTTGATAGATGAGTCTAACAGGTTGAGGGTAACTGAGGTGTCTCAAACCCACTGGTCAGTTATGGGGGTGTCTGTTCCAAGCATGTTAAGACTTTACCTTGTAAATGGACAGATAAGAAGAGTTTGTTTCCATTACAGTGAAGATGGCTGAATCAGGTACTGTGGACACTTAGAACCTGGTTAGACACTAAAGTTAACAAGGTCTCTGCTGCATCCTGAGTCTTTTCAAGTCATCTTGACTTTTTTCTTAGCACCGAACTTTGATGATTACGGCAAAGAGAGAGAGAGGCACCAACTTGTGCAACTCTCCTTACTTAAATCCAGTTCAGCACTAGTCAAGACATCATTTTGCCATGTCAATGTTCTTCAAAATGAAGACCAAAAATAGTTTTGCTTAAAAGACCATTTTACAGAGAGCTTATACAGAGATGGAGGTTAGAAGAAGCAATACAAGGAAACTCCCATGATCTCTCTGAAGTGAGACATGGAAGTCACTGTTCTAGGATCACCCCACATGGCATGCCTTTATCACAGAAGATGCTGTGCTATATGAGCAAGATAGAACTGCATTAGCTCAAGAGAACCTCGAGATGAGCAATCTTAGAGATATCCCCACCCCAATATGCCTGACCTGTAGTAGACCAGTGCAAGTTCATAGTGGTGTAATCAGTCACAATCAGAAACACTGTACTTTGTGATGTTGTGATGTCATTTTGGTCCTCTTCAAGAACCATGAACTACAATCAATCATGTCCCTGACCAAAAGACTGTGTTTTTTTGTTTAAATAAGTGAATATTTCCTCTAAAATGATAGACTCAAAAGAAGAGTTGATTTTCTTTTTTGCTTTGATTTACTTTGCATTGTTCTATAGGAGTCAGGGAGCATGATGGACAATGAAGTAGGAAGCTTCAATCTGTAATAATTATGAATTAGATCTTTTGAGTGTTCAACATCCATGGTGGGGGGATTGGAGAGAACATTACCAACTCAGATTGTATATTCAAGACCAAACCATGATGGATGAATATTCAAAATTTCTCTACTACTTTTATTCATATCCCTTTCCATAGATAACTGGTACATTCTTCCTGAAGAAAATAAGCTGTGGAAAAGAAGAGAGTGCACTTCTCAAGTCTCATTCACATCTATTTCTCACATTAATTGCACGAAACATCTTTTACATAGGAAGGGAAGAGACTATTTTACATGACAAAAAAGGGGAAGAATTTTTCTCCTGCAAGTCAATAGCATACAGTTAAGATGTAAGATGTTAGGTGAGAAGAAAAAAGATATTTTGAACAGAATCAGCCCAGCCATCAAGATCCACTGATTTTTGAGAATGCAAATTTCAAATATTTCATATTGCCAGTTTGTGATGATAATTTGAGTGAAACAGGAAGACTTTGGTAAGTGGGGTCATGAAAGATAGTGAGAAGTTAAATCCTTGAGGATAGATTCAGGAAGTGAGCTAAAAATGGTGAGGACCTTGTGTGTGTGTGTGTGTGTGTGTGTGTGTGTGTGTGTGTGTGTAGCATAAAAAAGGGGCAGTCAACTATTTTTCATCCTTCACAAAGAAATAATACAAGTGATGATTCTATGAATAAGGGATAAATGACTTTTGCTTTTTACCTTTTTAACTTAGTGGTGACTTAGTAAGCACTGGAGGAATTTGGGAGTGGAGTAGGAAGATGGGGTAACAGCAAAAAATATCAATGTGGATACTTTCACTAGACATTTAATTAGAATAATAATAATTAATCATCCTTATTTAGTAATAAAATGAGGGAAGAAGTATAAATGTTATTAACCCATTCTATTGATGAGTAAATTAACAGAAATTTGAGAGGCTAAGCAACTTGCTTATGGTCAAATCTAAGTATCTGAATGGCTTTCACATAGAAGAAAGTTACTTCTTCCATTTGACATCAGAGAACAGAACCAGTAGCAATGGGAAGAAGTTGCAAAGAGACCAGTTTAGACCTAAAATGAATGAATAGCTTTTAAGCTATTCTATTTTAAGCTTTTCTATTTTAAGCTATCTGTTCTTTTAAGAATAGATGGAGAGTTGGTCTCAATATCAAGAAATTCAGAGTTCAAATTCTGCCTCTGACATATACTAGGTGCATGTTTTAGGTAAATAACTTAAACTCTAATCTCCTCAGGAAACTCTTAAGAATAAGGTACCAAACTTCATTAGTTTCCAAGTTTCCAATTTCAGGCTTAGACTAGGAAAAAATTGGGAAAATTTTCTAGAAATTAGAGCTACTCCACAGTGGAATTATCTTCTTTGAGAAGAAAGAGATTTCTCATGGGAGAACTTCAGGTAGAGACTGAATTGTTTTTTTTTTGTTAGGTATCATATAATGGGGACTCTTTGTGGAGTATAAATTGAATTCAAAGGACACTGAGGCCTCATCCAATTCTGAAACTGGTATATTCAGTGAAACTGTGAAGCTATTTTGTAAAATATATAAAGGTCTTTTAAAAATAGAAACTTTTTGGCCAAAATGGTAACCAGAATGAAGGGTAGCACAGCTCCACAAAATAACTCCAGAAAAAATCTGCAAATAGCACTGGAATCAATAATATCTAAAAACCTAATGGAAAATTATAATTAATCACTTCTTTCCACTTGAGAACTGAAAAATATAATCATCTAGAAGCCCAGTGGAGGTAGAGAAGATTAGTGCCAAGAGAGTAAACAAACTAGAAATCTCTCAATGTAAATGTAAATGGGTAAGAGATAGCTTATAGCATAAGAACTTATGTTATCTAGAGGCAAAAAATGCAGAATGATCTCAGCAGAATGCCCCAAAGTGATCCGAGACATAGCACCTTGGAAGCAAATATGAATGGGAACGGCTAGTCTAGAGCCCGGGTAGTACTTTGATGGGGATGTCCTAGGTAAACACTGAACAACAATCCGGAAGATCTTAAAACCTGCCAGTGTCTCTAGCATAGGCATGACAAGAAGGTGGAGGTCAGCACAGGAATCCAGGTGACCTAAGATCAGGAGAAATAGGAGTCTAGAAAGATGAACAAACTGAAGACACCATTTCTTTTATAAAAATTATTGCAGTACCTGAAATTTTCCACATTGTAACTTAGAAGGAGAGAATAACCTCACAGCAACTACAAACAGAAATATAAAGGAAAAAAATATTTTAGATTTTCCTTGTTTCCTACAAAGACCATATGAAAACTCAGAAGAAATAAAATGAGAGATTAAAAAATAAAATAGAAGTTCTGGAGGGAAAAAAGTGGAAAGAGAATAAATAGTAAAGACAGAAAGTTGTAAATACCAAGTAACATAGTCTGAAGAATTAGAATAGACCAAACAAACAAATGCCATCATGAGATAGTAAGAAATATTAGAAAACTGGGTTGCTATGAACATTGAATCAAATAAGATGCTATGTAAAGTGCACTACAAACCTTAAAGTCCTATATAAATGTCAGCTACTTTTATTGTTAAATGCATTAGGTGAGGTTTGAATCCCAGTTCTCTTGGCTATAGATCCAATACTCTTTCCACTGTGGCACCATTGTATCTGAAAGTTGGAAAGCTACATGATGATGGGTACTACCTGAGAAAAAGAAATATAACACAGAAGTAAAAGGATTAACAGATTCTATTTGAAAAAAACCTTTAAATTATGATCTAAAATAAAAGTTTTGGAATGAAATGAAAATAAAAATAAAAATAATAAAAATGATTAGTATTATCTATTATTTATATAATACTTTAAGATTTACAAAGTTTATATTCCATGTGGTATTCACCACAGTCTGTGAAGGAGTTGCTATTTTATAAATGGGGAAACTGAGGTTGAGAGAATTGAACTCAGGTCTTCTCAATTTTAAGGTCAGCACTGTATATGCTATTCCATATTTAGCTTATATTTATATCCTGATTTGAGCTTTTCATTTAAATGAGATAAAGTATTATCTCACAAGTCCATTTCATAAGTTATATTATAACTATAACATGTCATCCATAGTCAATCAAAAAATCCCAATTGCTTAGAGGGTTTGGGAAAGTTACTTATGTAAAAAAAAAAGGACATGGGGAGGCTACAGGAGAATTTGATCAGTCCACTGAGATTCTATTGATTTATACTTTCAGATATGCTTTATTTTCATTTCTGATCTTTAAAAACTGAATCTATTTAATAACCTAAGCTCTAAGAGCTGGCACTGGGCAACTCTTGGTCCACCAACAATTTGGAAACAAACACTTAAGCACACCAGAGAGACTACTATTTAAAAAACTTGGGAGGAAACTTTTTGTAATGAAAATAGCTCAATCTTTTATGGTCTAGTCATTTCATTGTGTACTCTTTCTCTGCACCAACAAAGCTTCTCTCTTCTCTGAGAGTGGGTTTACAATTGTTATAAAGTCAAAAAAATTCATCATCTAAAAGTCAGTCTGATAATGAGCATCACTGAACTTAACTAGGCTGATTCATTCCACAGATGACAGGGAGCAAGGTATAGGCCTAGAGAATCTGAGTCTTGATATGAACCTGTCACCCTATATAAGATACCTGACAACTAGACACCATATCTTTGCTTGAAAATCACCAATAAGAAGGATCTCATAATCTCATGAGGCAATCCATCCAGCTCTGGCATAACTAATTGTTAGAAATTCT
The DNA here is from genome assembly GCF_037893015.1 of Macrotis lagotis. Classification (NCBI taxonomy): domain Eukaryota; kingdom Metazoa; phylum Chordata; class Mammalia; order Peramelemorphia; family Peramelidae; genus Macrotis; species Macrotis lagotis. The sequence continues at coordinate 254,541,620 of NC_133660.1, read as the reverse complement.
TTCCCCCCTTGATATAAATTTGTAATTTGCCTTTTAAATTGCATCCATTTCTCCTGATTCTATTATCTGGTCTTAATAGAGTAATCCTAATATGTTTCAAGTGAGAATCCTTCCAAAATGTATATATATATACATACATACATACATATATATATACATACACACACATATATATGTGTGTATATATATATGTGTATATATATATATATACATTTATATGTATAAGGAGCAACCATATTTCTTCCTCTCTTCTCAAACCTAAACCCCTTTAGTTCCTTCAGTCAATGCATATGGGAACAACTCAAAACCTTTCACCATGCCAAATGACTTCTGAATTTGCTTCAGCTTTTCAATGTCTTTAGAAAGTTTCAGTATCCAAACTTCATGAAGCCTATGATCTTTCCAATTTGATAGACCTTGTCAAAGCTCTGTTGGCATAGCTCACATCATCAAACCTATTTCCTTGGACATTGAACTAAAAGATCTCTGAAGTCTTACTCTGATGTCTTTGATGCCATCATGTCGTTGAGATGACCTTTGGGTTCCCAAAGGCTGTACCACGTGAATGCATACTCTGACAAGTTTTATCAAGCCATAAGATTTCAAGAGTGAGGTCAGTGATGATGATATATCTGCCTTCTGAGGGACCTAATTAGTTTAAAGAAGTCTATTAAAGATAAGTTTCAGTATGGCTATTTTTTTTGCCAAAACAATTCTCAGTTATAATTTTTTTTGTTTTTGTTCAGCTACTATAATTAAAATCCAAAGAGGAGTCTCTATCTGTGTTAAGGATTCCCATCAATGAGATCAGAGATTCTTATGTTTATAGTTTCAGTGGTAGAAAGGACTTCAGAGATCTTTTAGTTCAATGTCCAAGGAAACAGACTTGATGATGTGAATGATTTGCCCAGCTTTGTAATTGATAGTGTTGGGATTTGAACTCAGGTTTTCAATCTCCAGATTCAGTAGTCTCCCCATCACATTCCCCTAACCTTTCTAGCAATATTGAACTAAGTGATTTTTAGGATGAAGTTTTGGGACTTCCAAGGGTATCTAGTTAGAGTAGGGCTTTTTTGAGTGTTGATGCTTGATAAATATTGAAGGATATAATCACTTGTAACTAAAGGAATAAGCTGAATGTTTTATATTGACCCATAGCACTAAAATAAAATTTTAGTCAATTCCTTCCCTAATAACCAGAAGCTCTCTCTTGTGAACTGATAGCCTTCATTAATATTTAGAAAAGCATTCAACTTTGCTAAAGGAACATGGTGAAGAGAGTGAGCCAAGAATACCCTTTTATTGGATTGTGTCCTGTTTGGGACTTCATATTGAAGAGAAATAGGGGGCACTTAGTTGTGGGGCTGAGAGGGTCCATGAGAGATAACTGAAAAGTTAAATTGTGTTCTTTCAATACTCATATGCATTGATCTGATTTATTTACTCCCTCCAAAGATGCAGATTACTATCCATTCATGTCTGCCTATATTTGCTAACTCTTACAGGGTGTCCACAGAGAAGTGAACAATAAGAGGTACCAAGCATTTACCTTTATTTTATTTTTTTTCCAAATTCTTTATTCTATTTTTTCAATTACATATAAAGGTAGGTTTCAACATTCATCCTTTTGAAAGTTTTTGAGTTCCACATTTTTCTCTCACCTTCCCTTCCCCCTCCAATGGGAGCAAACAATATGGTAAAAGTTGTACATGTGCAATCATGTTTAATATTTCTATATTATTCATGTTGTGAAAAAAGAATTAGAACCAAGAGGGGGGAACCATGAGAAAAAAAATAAAAGAAATTTTAAAAAGTGAACATAGCACATACATTTATCTTTTGTGTTGTGATGGAAAGACTATTGACTTTAGAATGAGAAAACTTGGGTTCAAACTTCACCTCTGTTATTCATTATGTGAGAAAATAATTTATTCTTCCTGGATGTCATGTTCTTCAAATACATAATACAGACACACATCCACATCTACATTATATACGTAATGTATGTGGGTATGGTGTCAGTCTTAGCTCTAAATCTTACAAGCATTTGATCTGGTAGGACAAAGAACCTTCTTAAGACCCTCCATCAGCAAGAACTTTTATATCTATAAATCTATATTATATAGATACACATGTATACATTCAAATATTACATAAAATTTCTTGAAATATATGAGATTAAACCCAAGAAATAACTTTCTGGACATAAAAAGTATGTGAAGCATAAGACATGTGGGCATATGCTCTCTATTGGATGTTTTTAAAGCCAAGAGGGAGACCCAGATCTTGAAAGCTGTTGTTAGATGCTCAGGAATAAGCAAAGGGAAGCTGATGGCTTTTACAACAGCCCTGTCTAAAACAAGGGTCTTCTCACCTGTACTTGAATGCACTCATCCCAATCAAGTCCAATAAAGTGATCCATTAGGGCCTGTTAGAATATCTCTTTTTCTAGCAATAAAAATAATTAAATAATCATTTCCTAAAATAATTATTTAATTATTAATTTAATAAATAAAATTAAATAAAAATAATTAAAACAATGTTGTAACATAATGGAGTAGCAAAGTATTTATTAGGCAATGAGAATAGAAATAGAAAATTGGTATATTCCTTGTTCTCAAAGAGCTCCTGCTCTACTTGAGAAAAATAAAAAGAAAGAAGGAAAAAGAAGATATATAAAGGAAGAAAAAAAGAAAAGAAAGAAAAGAAGAAAGAAATAGAAAATTGGAGGGAAAGAAGCAATTGTCATTATTTATTCTTAGTATTACTACTACTACTACAAAACTCAGTCCCAGTGAAGAAGTATGAAAATCTTCCATTCTTCTTTCATTGAAGAAGTGGGAGACTATGAGTGTGGAGGAAAGAAGGAAACAAGCATTTATTAATATATATATATGTATATACATATATATATATATATATATATATATATATATTCAAGGCATTGTGCTAAGATCTTTGCTCATAACTCATTTGCTCTTTACCATAACCTTGGGAGGGAGATGCTATCATTATCCCCATTTTGTACATGAGGAAACTGAGGCTAACAGAGTTTGATAACGTCTCCATGTTTACACAGCTGTTAAGTGTCTGAGACTGGATCTGAACTCAGACTGAATCCAGGTCCTGTGCTCTATTTACTGTGCCACCCCACGGCCTCTGAAGCATAACCTATATTATCAGATGGAATTAATACATTGCTTATTTTTATTGAAATACTTTGTTTTTCTTTAAAAAACTCTTTGTCATGATGGATGGCCCTCTGTTCAAATCACACCCATCTTCAGCAGAGGTCCTTCACTCCCCAATTCCACTGATAGCTTTATAACTCTGAGATTACTTGCCATTTGCACTGTATATATCTTGAATTATTTTCACATAGTCCCATTAGAATCCAATTCCTTGAAAACAGTCACCTTAGTTTTGTCTTTCTTTGTATTTCCAATGTTTAGCATAGTAGCGGCAGCATATTTTATCCTTATTAAATCCTTATTGCCTGACAACCTTTAAATATATTGGTAAATGGAGATGATGTAGAAACAAAAA